>NC_048895.1:28326524-28447961 GCF_011077185.1 Oxyura jamaicensis
ACAAAACATTGGCTTCCCCACGAGATCTCAGAGGGCAGGGACAAGATAAAACAGGTTGCATTTCATTAACCTACTAAAATGTTACTGAATTCTGTCAGTGTAAACACCAGTGCATTACCAGACATTAATTCTTTACATAAAGCAAAAGTGAAACACAGTTTTCACGGCACACCTAGTACTAACCTAGGATGAGTATACAGCTTCTGGTCATTTTCCCTGGGTTTCTATGTCTTACAAGGGGCCTTTAAGGCTGAAGGCCATATTCTGAGATGCGGAGTAAGCCCAAGGTTGCACAAACAGATAAAGTTTAATTAGGAAGTGGTTACTTAATTTTCATCCCAGAATGAGCCTCCCAGGCACCTGTGAACACTGTAGTCCTTGTTAGCATCTCATTATCCAGCATCTTGTTGTTATCCATTTTGCTTTGCCATGAGTGTAATTCAAACTCTGACAGGAGGCACTTGGGGAGGGCTATTTGAAGCCTGCTGGGATCACGCTGCCAGGCGCTGGGTCAGATCCTCAGCCGGCACACTACTGTGTGCCTTCATCGGCACCACATGGGCAAGCTCATGCACACAGGGCTAAGGCACCAGTCCTTTAAATGCTACAGCAAATCCAGACATGATTTCTGCCTGTCCTTTGAAATTCTGCAACTTCAATGCCTCTTTTTTGTCTCTTCTAGCAACTCTTTGCTCTCTTCTGACTCATCTCCTTTAGCAGCCTCCCTCATTCTCGCTTATTGTCTCCATTTGCTTGTACTCATGATTTTCCTTTTTAAACCTCTTCTCTAAGCAGCTTGTGCTAAAGCACTGTCCAAGCTGCTTTCTTTGCTCTCTGCCCAATTACATGTGCTCAGCCTTTTGGCATTTGTGGCATTTTGTGTTTCCATGATGGCAGATGCCAAGTGAGCCCTTTCATTTACTGCAACGAAAACCTAATTGTTTTGGATTTGTCCTCTGAACTAGCTGCATGTTTTCAACTCTTTGTTTGTTTTAAGACACCCTGTGTTTGATAGCTCTGTTCATAGCCTTCCTCAGTCTAAGATCTGGTCTTGCAAGCTTCTGCCTTTGTGGGTCATGTATGAAAATGACTCAGAAACAAATCTATCCTACCTGTCAAAAAAAACTAGTTAAAAACTATCTGCATTGGAAGTACACTCCCATTTCTCTTAGCTTAAAGAGTATCCCTGAGATATTTTTTGTCTCTCCCAATTCTGATTCATTTATCAGCTGATGTAAGTCAACAACACTCAAGTTAGCAAGGTTGTACTGATTTATGCTCGTTGGGAATTTGGCACATGAGCTGAGTTTAGTAGCTTCTGCATCAGATGCACTTTCACTGTAACTCTCTCCAGCAGTACCTTTCTTGATGACAGAAAATTTGGACCTGTAATTGGTCGAACAACAAAACAGCACCATCTTTTCTCTGTGCTATGTGTATAGTGTCATCATTTAGCTCAGCATAAAATATCACTGCCGAATAATCTGACACTTCAGTCTGACAGTTTTTTATGCCAACTTTGCAATGGCATAACTCATCTTACGAGTTGCAAGGAAAATAAGCTCTCCAAGGCCAGCGTCTCCTCGACTCACCCTCCTCGCAGTGTCCCTGTGCAAATATCTGGGGATTTGGCTGCCGCAAGAAAACATTCCTCTCCCCTTACATGTAAAATTTGCACTGGGGTGGAGTCAGTCTTATCTCAGCACTGTGTGCAATGATGATGCACAAAGATTCGGGGTCACAGTTGATCACTGATCTATACTGTCTGACTGTAGAACCTTGTCTAGCACCTGGCTCCAGAGAGTCCTTGGCTAAGTCCCATCTCCATACTAGGGTGTATGCATAGTTCCCTCCAAGGTGTGCATATAGTCTCATAAACCTGTGAATTCAAGGCCAATGGCAGAAGATACCCGGATGGGAAAAGGGAAAAAAAGAAGTTTTGAGCAGCCTTAACTAATTCCTGCAGATCTGGAGGCCTGGCCTGTCTCTGCCCCTGCACAAAGAAAAAAATCTTGATCTGACTGATGGCCGTGTTCCTATAGTTTTATACCAGTATAATTCAAATCTGTTTCCTTTTTCACCTGCTTTTCTGACATTACTTATAGAAAGGATGTCAGTTCTCTTTCCCCATCCCAGCTCAGCCTAATCTTTATTATCCCTTTTCACACATGCTATCATTTTCCCTCATAGAAAAAAAAATAAAAATAAAAATAAAAAAGGAAAAAAAAAAAAAAAAAAAGAGCTATCAACATTCTTCTCCTTCTTCTTCCTCTTCCCTATTCAGTAGACACCGAGATAGGCTGTTTCCTTGTGGTATTTCTCTTTCAGGAAATAGAAAGAAGTCATTTATTGACTTGCTCATCCAAGCTGTTCAAAGTTTGCTTATTTTTTTTTCTTCAGTTCAAGTTTTTAGCTGAGAGAGCAGTGTTCATAGCAAGGCAATATCTCTGCCTCTCCAAAGATTTTTGTGCTCTGTTGACTTTGTCATAACAACCTTACCTTCCAGCCTTTGCCTGCTGGCCTCTTTATTGTCCCCTGAGTAGATGAAAAGCCACTGAGAGACTTCTGCTGCCCACATATTCCCTAGGGCTGACCGCTATATTTTTACAGGTCCAAGAGGGCTGTCAGCTGTATGCTTCTTCCCAGACAAAATTCTGGCACACACATAGATTTGAACACTGCACACCTGCTTTTCTTCCTAGTGTTTGGATCTTCAAAGGAACTGCTGAAGTACCCTGCACATACCATCATCTGTGATTTTGCTGTATTAGTTGCTGTCTCCTCATTCTGCAGAGCTCAGGAGCACCAGTCCCAGGCCAGAACACTGTTTTGCTTGCGCCTCCTCTCCCTGTTTAGGCACTGAGCAAAAAGCTCCCAGAGCTGGCTGCCTCCCAGACAGGTCTGAGCTGCACACCACAGCTCCACGTCCTCTCTCCAGCACCACCATGCCAGGACCAGGCACTACAGACTATCTGAGCACTGTGGTCAAGCAGCCACTTAACCCTGGCACTTGGGGGTTGCACAAGAGAAAGAGATCCTGCACTGCATGAAAGGGCTGTGTGCTTTAGCAGGACCCCAGAATCAAGGGGGTTTCTCTCCCGTCAATATCATCTTTCAGTATGCAGAGCTGTTGCAGGGGGCTAGAGATGTGTAACTGATATACACATTGACCAAAAATGCAGTTCCTGGGTTAAAGATTTTCCAAAATCAATGGAGGACAAGTAAAAGAAATACAAGAGAGAAGTGAACCAGAGCAGAAAGTGCTAAAGGTAGCAGCAAGTCTCAGAAAACCTCTCTGGATTTGAAATCTTTTTGAGATTTCAGAGCCAAGGGAGACTTGCAGCAGTGTTATGGAGAGCCAAAAAATAGGTATCTATGTAGAGTTCTCTCTTCTCACACACATGGGAAGTGCAGGATGAAAACAAGAAGATGCTCAGTGGAGCACTTAAAACCAGGCACTAAGAGAGCTGGGCCAGTTGGTTGTGTGGGAACTTTTTATGTTGCGTCTCTTCTGCAGATGGAAACTTCTACTAGCAGGAGACTGTTGGTCACTTTTTCCCATCACCTCTACCACTTGTACAACTTTTGCTTTGATCTAGAAAGCAGGTGAAAATTTTACTGCAGATTAAAGGTCTGGAATGACATTTTGCTACCTCTTGTGGGTCTCAGCAATTGTATTTGCTTCGTTTGAACTGATAACATTGCACAGTGAGAATTCGCAGCACTGTTGTTGTTGGCTGAGTGGTGCTAGAGCAGTGCTCCCTAACAGACGAGGTCTGGTGCCAAGGCTTGCTAGTTAGGCCTGCTTAGAGATTTGTTTGGGCATCTGTTCCTAATTTTGCAGGACCACAGTGATTCTTCATTCCTGGCCCATGTGCAAACTAATGATCTGTGCTGCAGTTTGTCTTTTAATTAACTTCCAGAGGGGCTGCTCACTGAGATGTAGATTATGAACTGAATTACTTACAAAGGCAGAGAGCTAAGGAGGTGCATGCTAGCCTCCAGTGGCAGGATGCAGTGGCACTGAGCCACTGAGTCTGAGAAGCTGGGAACAATCTTACTTGGATGATCTTATGAACAGGGTAAAAGTGCAGGAAAGCTGTGCAGATACTGTGTGTGGGGGGCGGGGGGGAAGGATTACTTGGGACTTTCTTGTGTAGTTTCTTAAGAGGACATTGCTGTCTATCATCAAGGACAGGGTACAAGGCTACATGGGCAGAGTTCTACCAGGCTAAGCCCTCTCTAAATGACCTCCTTTCCCTAGATATTCAAGCTGTTAAGCATTTTGAGAGATAATTACTGCATAATAGCATCATTGCCAAATGACATAAGGCCGTCTTACCGAGGAAGTAGGCACTGTCCTTGTGTGTAAAGGCATGCTGTGACTGAGGGACTTGCAAAAGCCAGCAGGCAGTGTGAGGCCAGGCAATCTGTCTGATGCCAGGTTGCAGACAGACCGAGTTATAAGCAAAACAAAGTGAAGCAAAATACTTGAAGCAGGACAGTCCAAAATTTTCTCAGATTTATAGCATGTCAGCATGGACCTCCTTGACCCAATGATAACCCAGGCTTGGAAGAGCAAGTGCACAAGAGAGCAAATGTGAGCTGGGATAGCCACTGTGAATGCAGCTCATGCTGTGGTCACTGTGGCTCTTGGTTTCTCCAGGATGAAAGAGGTGGTTTGGGGAGCACTGCCAGGCTGCTCTGACCCTGTTTGTTCCCATAGCCCCTAAGGCTGCCAATTCAAATGAGATCACTTCCCAACAGCCTCCCTCCTAGTCACCAAATATTTCCGACAACTCCTGTTTATAGCAGATCAGCATGCCCTTCCTGGGGGGAGCACATTGATGTCCTTCTCTGTGACACATCATGGCTGAGGAGAGGGCAACAGTGCAGTCCAGGACAACATTTGCCCACAGAATCAATTCAAATATAGAATAAATATAATTCAACTCACAAGAAGCAGACAGGTGATTTACTGACCTGGCACAGGAAGGATCCAAATGCTACCACAACCGTCCTGATTCTAGCACCGTGCACCAGGAGCAGAAGTATGCAGGAGGTGTTTTCTTTCTGGGAAGCTGTTCCCCTCACCTGCTCTATCTCTTTTGCTACTGGGATCCCAGCTGGGGCTCTGTGGGTAAACTTTCACTCATTTTAACCACTTACATGTGAAATATAGAGCAGACAAAGGTGTGTGGTTGTTCCTGTACAATATGGTATGGACATGATGGCATTTCCAAAGAGGGCTTACCTGGGATTAGGGTAAATACACTGAGTTTTTCTCTGGATGGAGGTGCCCACCTCTCTCTGTGGACTGCAAAGGGAGCTGAGACCACAGCCTAGATTTAACTCCTCACTGAAGCTACTGGAGAGGAAGCTGTGGCTCAGACCAGTAGTTTCCACAAAGAAGGTGAAAAATAATTGTTCTGCTTAAATTGCACTCTCACTGCACCAAAAGGAAGTGTCAAGTTGAACTTCAGAGATGGAGAGCAGGGATGCTTGCTAAGTCTTAAGCCTATAAATGATTTTTAGCCTCTCACCAGCTCCCCGTTGGAAAGGACACTGGCTACTCCTTGGCTTTTCCTCTCTTTGTCATGCCGTGTGTCACCAAATGAACTTACTCCTAGATTTTAGTTAAGAAAAATTGGAGCAGAAGACAGACCTGTTAGATAAAGAGCAGGAGAGAAAGGTGAGGAAGGGGGAGAAGGGAAAAGAGGATACAAGAAGTAACAGACAGCAGGAAGAAGTGTAACAGTATTTGGAGGATATTCCAGATTTGGGGAAAATTATACGTTGCTATGTTGAGGGGAAAGGGCTTCTCACTCACGAAACAACCAGGCCAGAAGACAGGAGGGCCTTCAGAAAGATAAGATGATGTTTTTCAAACAGAACCTGGAACATGAGTAGCCCCGGGCTGCTGGTTAAAATTGATGTGAGCAATCCTGGACTTCTGCTGCTGCAGATCCTCTTCATTAGTAAGACACTATATTTAGGTCTCTCCTGACAGGTGGAAGGACCAGAGATTGGCAAGCAAACTGCAGTGAAGAAAGAAATTACTAAACTTTTCTTGTATCACAGGGTGAACTTGATCTCAACCTTAGGGGAGTTCAGGAAAATTTGTTTGTTTCTCTGTTTTAATTTTTCATATGCTCCTAATGAAAAAGAAATTATGGTGGTTAAAGCCACAGTTCAAAATATGCACACAAAACACCATAAGTTTCTACTGTTTTACTTGTGAACCATATCCCATTAGCAGCAATTTTTACATAGTTACATCTTCAGAGCAACAGGGAGAGAGCACGACCTTAACACATGCAAACCATTGCTTTCAGTAATTCTTGCACCTTTTTTTTCAGAAAATAAAATACTATTTCATAAAGGGAAAAAATACACAGTACTAGCGTTTGTCCATGCATCTTTAAATGAACTTCCATATGTGATTTAGTCCTCTCTGAGCTGACTACTCAGATCCCTAGGAAAAAAAAATAAGAAAAAAATAAAAAATAAAAAATAAAAAATCCTTTAATTTAATTCTCTGCCAGATTACCACTACACATCTGCTTGTTTGTTTTTTAATTTATGAGGAAAGTTTGAAGATAGTAGAAATCATAATTATGTTGTTCTACCAAAAAAAACTTTGGAAGATATGACTATGTTGTCTACGACCATGAGAAAACCTTATTTTCCTTATAAATATAAATGATATTTATGATATTTTCCTTATAAATATAATGATGCCCTCTGGATGCCTTAAAACAGAATTTAAAGAAATGGAAGGATGTTTTTGCTAAAGAACACAGTGCAGCTGTGGAACTCATTGCCACAGAATGCTTGTGGAGGCCAAAGCTATAACAGGGCTGGGAAAAGGTTAGACAAATTCACAGAAGAGTGATACTTTGAATAGTTATTTAACTTTATGCTTTGGATTCTTTGAATCTGACACACAGAAAGTGAAGGTTTCTAAACTAAACTTGCTAAAGACTATATACACCTTCTATTTGTGCCTTTTTTTTCTTCATTGAGAGAGAGAGAGAAATACCACATTATTCATTTCTGCCCAAGACAGGATGTTGGTCTTGATGGTCCTTTAGTCAATGTTCAGACAGCTATCCTTGTGCTTTTGTATTTTTGTCTATGCCAGCAGAGAAATACCCCCGTCAGCCCATCTAGTGGTATTTGAGGAGGTGATGGATCTACACAAAGCCAGTTAAAGAAGCAGGTGTAGCATAGAGAGACCCTCAGGAAAACTTACTCTGTGTTCAGGGGAAACACTTTTTTTTCCATGATGCTATATTGGAACTAATAATAAGTTAGTTTCAGGTAATGAACATCATTGCAAGAATTACGAGAAGGTACAGTACCTGCAAATTTAATACTATATAGATGCAAATAAATCAAATCCCAGGGGAAAGGCACGGGCTGGTTTTTAGCTCCTGGGAGTGAAAAAGTGTTTATGAATGAGAGGTATGTGGGAACGTCACAGTCAGGAAATATGTATTGAATTTGCACAGAACTGAAAAACAAGCTGAACAACTTGATTAATACTATCACACGTTGCTTGAATGCAAAATTCATTATAAAATGGAAAGTATTTTGCTTTCTTTTCTGACCCATGCTGAATGTATATAGGGCCTCCTGTTCAAAACCAACTATCATCCTGTATGACAGTTAGAAATTGTTTTCTTCCAGTCTTTGAGCAAAGCACCTGGGTTGAGCTGAATTTTAGCTGTAGATGAATGTAACATGAACTCAGACTTACCTATCTATACTAATTTGTGGACAGTTTAACCCACTCAACAGTGAGTTTATTGACAGATACTCAGGAGCACTTGCCTCTCTAGGCAGTGGTGCCGAGTCACTGAGGCAAACGTGCAGGGATTTATCCAGAGATTTACTTCTTGACTCAGGATAACCCATGATGGCCTTCACCTTACAGACTAATGAGACAGGAACAGAATGATTATTTGTTTTTCAGGCTCTGCAGTTTACCTAAGAGAGGACATTCCTGAGCAAATAATTCCAGATAGGAGAATTTCCAATATCATTAAAAATAATACTCCTGGATATGCCATGAAAAACTGTAGAAAATATTAGGTTTACTAAACAAAGATCTCATCCCTCTGAGCTTAAACGATGTAAACAGTAGGTCATAGGGCAGGTTACAGGCTTTATGCTGAAACCCTGCCTAAGGGCAAGTTTCACCCATTGCAACACAGATATCATTAGTCTGTTGAAAATTCACCAGAATTTTTTTTCCCGTAGTTGCTAAGACTTGATCATGAGGGTAAAAGGAGAAGATATCCTTGCTGAGCTGTTCTATTTCTTATTTCTATCATTCTGTGAACAGAATTGTTTATTTTACTCTAGTAACTTAAGTAAAATTCTCTCTCTTGACTTTTAATGTCCTTAGCAATTAATATCATTTATTTTCTTTCTTTTTCTGCCTAGAATTATATCAGTTTCTTAAGAAAACCACAGGCAAGCAGTACCAAATGCATAGATTTCAATAGGAGATTCCACAGGGAAAATATTCTGGTTTTATTAAATTTAGAAAAAAAAAATAAAAGAATGTTTTAAAATCTTGGCTGTTCAAAAGACAAAGGCAAACAGATCAATAAGGGGACATTGTTTGTATGTTGTTTTGGAATATCTTTTCTTGCAACAGAAGATATAAAAACAAGTATTGATTTACCCTGGTTGGATTTTGATGGCTAAAAGGAGCCATCAAGGAACTATCAAAAGTTTGAAAATCACATACAACGCAAGTAGTAATTAAATACTTGGATAGACAGCATGCTGGTTCTGAAAATAAACAAATACATAAATAAATAAAATTAAATAGGAAAGAAGGAAAGAAAGAAGGGAAGGAAAGAAAGAAGCCTGACAATGAAGAATACATATAGTCTGCTATCCTCACCTTAGTCTGAAGCATATAGGACTACTTCATCAAATCTCAAATGTGCAACGCTTTCCTGAAAAGAAGCCAGAAGTTCTTCCCTCCTGATAAGCAGACTCATTAAACACCTCTCTCTGCTTAGCCATTAAGCAGACACTCTGTCCAAGCAGTAGGAAATGACTACTGACTTGCTGGAAGTGGCATCTTCTGTGGTAATGCAAAACCAAAGTCCTGACTACTGATTTTATTCCCATTGTACTTTTAAACCACCCAGTTCCCATGTTTCAGTGCACAGGGAGGTATGGTCTTTTTCAGTGACAAGTATATGACAAAGTAACACCCATTTCTGGACATATTCTCCTTCCCTTCTTTTCACAGATACATCAGACTCAAGAATCTGGTCCCAAGCAGACTTGTGACTCCATAGGAAAAAAATGCTAGACACTACTGCTGCCATTGATTTCAGTTGAAAGGCTTACTATGTAGGACAGCAATGGATGGCAGGTGGATACACAGAAACTGTGACATCCATTTTAGACAGGGTTTCCTGGCCAGATTCCAGGATACTTCATCAAGTTGTCTGCAGTCTCAGCTGAATTTCACTGGCTATTTCTTTGGCTTCCCTAAACAGTCATGCAGCTCCCCTTAGCAAGAAGTAACCCAGAAGGGCTTGCACTGCAGACCTGAGTGAGATAAAAGAGTTACAAGCTCAGCAACTCCAAGATTAACACTGATGACATGAGCCCCTGAGTAAAGAAATATACAAATCATAAGTGTAGGTTAAATCATAATATCAAATAACACCTCCTAAAACCTTGCTTTTGGGAATTCATTTTATTTGTCTTCCACAGATGCAGACTTCAGGGTTTGGTATTTCCAAGCTTTTCTAAGCACCATATAGCTAGATTTTTTTATTATTATTTTTTAATTATTTTTCCAAATGAAAGGTGAATAAACTGAGCAATAACGTGATTCCAGATGCTTGAGCTTTGAGGAAGCCAGTCAATCTCAAGAAGGAGATGAACGTAATGGACTTAAACTAGTAGTTTGAAATCAGTGTGGCTCCACTCAAACCATTTATATTTCACCACTGCAGAATCAGCTAAACATCTGGCCAATTATTATTAATAATTATCAAGTTGGATCCATCCTAGGTATTGAGACCTGCTCTGTCTCCTGTGTATTTCCATGAGATCTGCAGTTTGCTCTACTGAGTGACCCAGCAGTGTGCTTTCTTCTCCTACCAGGTGAGGACTTACACCAAGCTTGTCTCAGTATTAGGCATTTCTGAATGCCATATATTGCTGGAAGTTGAATAGGTAAATACAACTAGATTTTGTTCTTTTAAATATTCATCATATAACTGCTAAGTGAAACAAATGCATAGCCCTTTTGTTGCAAAGTAAAAGAGCTGAGCAGAAGTATGAACATATGCAAACACTAAGCTGAGACAAACCAAGAGCACTTGCTTCCCTGCCATTGTGTGATAGGCAAGTAACCCCTTAGGAGCCATCCCCACCTGCAATGCTGGCTCTGGCACATGCAGTTGTATCTCACACTTCACCTTCTGCCACACAGACAACAGAAACTAGTACAAAAGCATGTGGTGTAGCAGGCAGACTGCTTGTGGTGGTTTTACCCAGCTGGGCAGCAGAACTCCACCACAGCAATTCTCTCAACTCCCCCTCCTCAAAGGGAAAGGGAAAGAAAATACAATGAAAAGGGCTCAAGGGTTGATATAAGGACAGGGAGATCACTCAACAGCTATCATCACGGGCAAAACAAACTCAGCATAGGGACATTAATGTAATTTATTACCTATTGCTAACAAGCTAGAGCTGTGAAAAACTCAACCTAAAAACACTTTCCCCCCATCCACTCTCTTCTGTATCCTCCACCTGAGTGGCACAGGGGAACAGTGGAATGGGGGCTGCAGTCAGTCCCTAATATTTCATCTCCGCTGCTCCATCACAGTCAGTCACTCTGCCCCTGCTCCACGTGGGGTCCCTCCCACGGGATGCCATCCTTCCCAAACTGGGCCTTCAGGGACTGCACAGAGGAACTGCTGTGGGCTGCTTCAAGAACTGCTCCCACACGGCTCCATACCACGGGGTCCATCCCCCAGGAGCAAACTGCTCCAGCACAGGTCCCCCATGGGTGGCAGCTCCCCCCAGGCCCCCTGCTCCTACATGGGCTCCTCTCCACAGGCTGCAGCTCCAGCCTGGGGCCTGCTCCTGCGGGGGCTCTCCATGGGCTGCAGCCTCCTCCAGGCCACATCCACCTGCTCCACTGGGGTCTCCTCCACGGGCTGCAGCATGGAGATCTGCTCCATGTGGGACCCCTGGGCTGCAGGGGGACAGCCTGCTCCACCAGGGGCCTCTCCACAGCCCGCAGGGGAACTGCTGCTGCCTGCCTGGAGCACCTCCTGCCCTCTTTCTGCAATGACCTGGGGGGCTGCAGGGATGGTTCTCACTCCTTGCTCTCCCAGCTGCTGTTGTGCAGCAGTTTTTTTTTCCCCGTTCTTAAATCTGCTCTCCCAGAGGCACAACGAACATCACTCACTGGCTCAGCTCTGGGCAGTGGCAGGTCTCTTTGGAGCTGGCTGGAATAGGCCCTTATCTAACATGGGGCAGCTTCTGGACTCTTCTCACAGAGTCCAAACCTGCTGCCCCCCTGCTACCAAAACCTTGCCATGTAAGCCTAATATACTGCTGCAGGAAGGGAAGGTGTTGACAGATACAGCACCACTATGGGTTTGAGATAGCCCTTGTAGATTAATATTTTCTCCTCCACCACCATGGGTTAACTCCCATGTTGATAGTGAAGTGACTTACTCGCAACACATGCTCTGTGCCAAAAGATCAGCAGGCAAGAGAAAGTGCAAAGCCACAGCACCTCCCCTTCTCTACAGCACGCAGCTCCCAGCTCCCAGGGTGCTCACTGCCACCTTCCTATGGCAGATTGGCAGAATTAACTTGTCCCTGCTTTTGTCAAGCCCTGTCACCACCTATGCCCATCATCTCCCAGCACTGGTTCAGCCAAAGTTTAATACAACTTTTTTTTTTTTTTTTTTTTTTTCTCAACACCGCTCCTTGCCCCCACTGTTAACACTGCACTGCTTTCCCTGCCATCCCTTCCCTGCTCCCCATCATGTGCCTTTACCTGCCCATGAAGTGTTAGGACCACTTCCACCCCCTACAACTTCCCAATAGCCCAAGCTTCCCACTGTGTGGATAACCCTGGAACCAAGCAAACCTGGCCTCTGAGGGATGACTTGCTGGTGCTCAGAATAAACTGTGTTTACCTCATGTATATTCCCTGTCATTTAAGGTAACAAAAACATGTGTGTCTCACATGGAACAAGGCTGGGAAGAAAAGAGACTGTGGCAGCTATAGGGGTGATCCTACATTAGGACAGAGTACGTGCCAAAGTCCAGCACCTTCAAGCAATGAGACATGAAGATAACAGGCCAGCTCTTAAGCCTGCTGGCCCTACAAGACCCTGCATAGTGACAGCCTCCTTTGGCTTATAAACTTGAGCCAATAAGACATGATAATTGGGAAGGGAGCAGACACATGTCACACTTAATTAACCAAGAGACTGTTTTCTTCCACCATGGCAGAGTACTTTTAAGTCAAAGCTTTCCTGATTCTCAGCAGTGATGGCTCAAGGACAGTGACAGCTTGCTTTGGTCTGTCACACTCATTGGTGCTCCAGAGAAGATGGGAGCAGAGACCTGGCAAATATTTCTTCATCTATTTTAGTTGGTCTCTATGAAAGTATAAAGTGGTGATGAAAAGCCCCATGTTTGCACGTCAATTAGCTGAGGTCTTCTGCATGAAATAACGGTGCCCTTTGGCTGTTAGAGAAAAAAAATCTTTGGCTGAAGGGTCAAACGGAGGATCTCATCACAGTGGTGCTTTGTCACTGCAGAAGGGTTCATACAGCCTTCCTTCTGGCCCTAGCTAGAATTCTGGCTTGAACACTCAAAAACTGACATGTTGACTACTTCCTCGCTCCCATCGCCAGCTTGGATAAACTATTGATTGCCCTTTGATTCATGCCCTAAAACTCATCGTGGTGTTGCAGGGACCTGCCACGTTATTGCTACGATCCCTGCCAGAGTCTATGACATGAAAATTCAGAAACACAGTATGTTTTATGGGGGAGGGAGGAGGGAAGGAGCGGGGGCAATTTTCCTAAGCAAAAGTTCATTTGGATTGAAACTGAGCATGACCTTTATAAAAATATTCTTCTGCTCCTTGTATGCCTCGATGACCACAAAGGCGGAGATACAGGTTGGTGCTGGAGCCAATAGATAGAGCTGTCTGTCTTTTCTAGCTCTGTCAAAGCAACAAACTGCAACAAAGAGAAAAATGTTCTCTCCAAAAGCCTTTCAAATGCCCAGATACATATTTATGAGCCCTCTCTTCTCTTAACAACACCCAGCTCCCAGAGTAATTCCACTTGACTCTAGGAATACAGGGGCTCGATAGAGAGGTGACCTAATGGGGAAATGCATGGCTCAGAGCCATGTGTTTGACTGTGCGGCATTGCTGCTTGCCACCTGCAAGCATGGCAACAGGTAGAGCTCAGCACGGATGGCAAGCCGGCTCCTGCTTGCTACCAGCAGCAGCAATCTGCTGCTTCCTCCCGTGTCTCCATAGAAACTTCCCTGCCATCTGCAAGAGGCCAGCAAGGAGCTGTATTTCTCTGCAGCAGTCCTTTAACATAACATATATGGAAGAAAAAATAAATAAATAAAAATAATAAAAAAATAAGGATATCATCAGGACTTTGCCAGTTGTATAAAGGAAGGAGAGCTGTACACAACCCTCAGGCTGCTACTGTGCTTCCTCCATGCTCCCTCAACAAACTGGATGTGTCCCAGTTTACCCTGGCAGCTTTCAGTGGGGTTAGAGTAGTGCTGGTGGGACAAAATCAGCTTCAGACCAGTATTCATGCTGGGGTGCTTCTCCATGTCTCTTGGCTATGAGTTTCAAATCCACTTAAGGGACCTGGAGGCTCAGTTCCCATTCATTTTCAATGGGGAGGGACCACCTACATCCTTCAGGAAGCTGTGAAAAAAACTTTAAAAAAAAAAAAAAAAAAAAAAAAAAACTTTTTAAAACTCTTTAAAACTCTTTTCTGAACTTCAATAATCTCCATTAAACTTGGGGTGGAAGGACAAATCAATCTGCTTTTTAATCCAAATTAGTTCTCTAACATATAGGATAGCTAGTTAAAGTTTTTGCAAAGACAAAATTCATTGCTGGATGGCTTTTCCTTTAAACACACTTCAAATATGATATTAAAATATCTATTTTGTATGAGGTATTGGATAGCATCTTTTTTAGCACACTCTATGAATACTGCAATGGTAATCAAGAATTTTTATTTCTTGTTTCATTCATAATCCCTGCTGGATTACTTTTTTTAATTTTTAGTAAATGCACCACAACTTTTAGAACATATTCAAAAAAAAAAAAAAAAGTGCACTCTAAAAATATATAAATCAAAATTCTAAAAGCCTATTCTGAACTCTGTAGAATGGAAGCAGTTTTGAAGTCTGCAAAAATGTATTTCTCAGCTATAAATTTCTTTCACTAGCTTTCCTCAGAAAAAGTTTCCTGTATATTTGGGAATGTTTTATCATATTACAGTGAAATAAATAGCAATGCCATTCTAGCAATAGCTGAGCACCCTTTGTTCAGTTCACACATTTCTATATTCCTAATGCACCCACTACCGTAACACCTAGGCTGATACTGTGGGAGAGACTGGGCTGAGCAGAAAGGTCTCTGCTCAGCTTTTGCCTGTAGCCTGTCCTCCAGATCATCTGCCTAATATCTTACAGCTTGTGCAGATGAGAGAAAAATGAAAGGCGAGGTAATGAAAGGAGGAAGAAATATCCATACCCAAAAAGTAGAAAAAAAAGAGTGAGGGTGAAAAATATTTCACAGGCATATAAAAAGTTCCACTTACACCATTCTGCGTGTGGCACCCAGATAGCAGGGGGAGAAACACTTGAAATAGACAGAAAGGTAAGACAGATGGGACAGAATGGAAATAGTTTTAAAAATTTACTACTCCGAGGTTTCAGTGGGTAACAGGAATTTACTGTCCCTGCCAACCTCCACTTCCTTCAGAGACCTGATCACACGGCATAGCTCATCTCTAGGCAAACGGCTTCAGATGAAGAGGTAGGGCCTTTTTAATGTTATTGTTCTCAGAGGTAATTAAAACTTATATCAACCTCATTGAGAAGCAAAGAAGTGCTGAAAGCAAATGGAGGAAAAATAATAATATTAAAATAACCTCTTGCTTCATCTTCAATTAACCATGCGGTCTCTGGCAAGTTAACTGCATGGTTCATTACTGCTGAATAACCACCATTAAGGTAATGGACTCAGACCTGCGAGACTGGCATCACTCGTCTGGGAAATGTTTAGTACCAGGCCATTTGGCAGAAGCTTTCCCAACAGACAACAACGGGGCAAAAGGGAAGCGGGCTCCCCCCAGAACAGGTATTGCCAGCACGTGGCCCAGCCACATACAGCTTTTCCTCCTCAGAATGTACTGTAAAAATTATGTCTTCACTGGTTTTTGTTGGTTGGTTTGTTTGTAATCAAAACATCAAAAACATTCCAGCCAAAAGGCGTACAAAAAGGGTGATTCTCTTCTCTCTTAGTGTGGCCAAAACCCTGGGGAGGTGAGGACTATGCAGGATGCAAGGGGTAGATTCTGTTCAACACATTTGTTTTACTTCACTTTAAAGCCTCTGAACCTGGGATTCTGGATTCACTCTGCTGAAGAAATGGAGTGGGTTTTGCTCTTCATTAACCCTGCGTAGGTCCAGATTTATTGAATAAACTCAGTGATCCGTAGCTACAGCCCGAGCTTCCTCTCTGCTGCCCTGTTGTGATTTCTGCCAGCTCACGCCAGGGTTTTCCCACAGACAGAATAACGAGGTGGGGAGTACTCTGCAGAACTGCTCCAGGAGCCAGGAATTTCATTACAAGCTCCATCTCAGATGCAGAAGGTTAATTTAAAGCATCAAGTAAGCGCTTAAATCTTTCAGTGGTAAGTCCTGAGAGTGCTTGTGCAATCACACACATCCCTAAGGTGTAAAAGAAAGAAATGGGAGTCAGCTCTGCTCATTAGCTGATCTTCTATCCCATCTCCCTAACAGCATAAGCAATGCCCTGGCTGGGCAGTCCCAGGAAAGCCTCTCAGCATGCTTTGCAGTCCATGAAGCCCATGGTGGCTGCTCTGCGTAGAGGAGGGCTGTCCCTCTGAGGGGTTGTCAGCATGGCTTTGCAGCTGGCCAAGCCTCTGGTCAGCATGGAAAGGGATAATGTCACCCAGCGGCAGGCCTGAGGCCTCTCTACTAACATGGGGAGTTTGATTCAAAAAGACGATGAGGATTTTCGAGCATGGGTCCATACCTCTTCACCCCCTGTAACACAGAGATTTCCTTCAGGAAGACCCAAGCCCAGCTTTGCTGTGTTGAGAGGGAATGAAAAGTCATCTGGCTGAGTGCTGTGGAAGTGCTTTCCTTTTGTCCTCTGCACAAGAGAAACAGCTGGTAATAGGCAATCTGCACTGAAGCAGGTTCAGCACAATGTCCAAAGGGAAATAGAGAGGGTCATGACAGTGTAGCATTATGACAATAGTGAAGAACTGCCTGGGAACTCCATGATACTTGTCATTATAGTTCCTTGAAGCCCTGAGGGGGTGGCAGAGGAAGCAGCATGGTCAGAAGTGGCCCTGGAAGCTCAGTCCTTGGCCTCATGAGCTAAAGAAAGCCACAGCAAGAGGACTGCCACACAGCTGGTCCCAGCAGCAGGCAGGGATGTGTGTGCGCTGCTGTGGTTTGGCTCATCCTGTGCCTTCCCTGAGCATGCATTTTATCTCCTTCTATACAGAGCTGTCTGTAGCACTTTTACCCTTCCAGAAAAAATATGATTTCTTTAAGATGTTTGCCGTGCCACTGTCTGGCACTTTTTATTCTTCCAGGAGCTAAGCCTTGACACTTCTACTGAATTTTAAGAGAAAAGTCTTTCTTCTTGTTTCACCTGAATGGGAAGCCTGTGACAGAAAGACTGCATGAAGGGAATCAGCTTGCTGTGAAAGGAGGGGGAGGTGGGGAAGGAATTGACTAATTTAAGCTTTGGAGTGGGCTTCCTCCTTCTCCTCCCAACAGTGAAGAGCATGTCTCCACTCCTACCATTCCAGCCTCTTTTCTTTCAATACCCCACGTGCCAGCACGCCTGGAGACCCAACCTCCCACCTCCTAAAGCTGTCTTTTCTCTGCCCCTACCCCCATTTGTTCCCTGACCCACAGCACCCCAGAACCTGCCCCTCATATGGAGGAACAGAAGGAGCAGCTGATGCCAGCATTAACCCATAGCATATTACAGTCCAGTCCAGCAGAGATTACCTGATCTTTGCATGATACAAAGAAATCAAAATCTCCCACAGTGGCTACAGAGCTCAGTGCCCACAATGAGGTTATTGGCACAGCAAGTAACCATATTGATGCCATCTGCACCAGACTCTGCAGTACTTGGAGTAGCATGTTAAAGGAGCCTTTTTAGTCTGCCTGGCTTTACTGTCTATATTAGCATCCAAGGGAGATCTTGGAATAAAGCCAGCACAAGAACAAGCCTGGGGAAGAAAATCTTTGGGGAAAATGGCTTTCTCAGCCTCTTATATCTGGTTCTGGACTAAAACTGCTCTCTGTCTTGATGTTTCATTTTCAATTGGCTCAGAATTGGCAGGCCATTTCAGTGAGAGATGTCATGTTGTTCCCTCACTTTCCTGGAAGTTTCAGTGCAGAAGTCTTGATTCAGCAGATAACTTTGGCTGTCAGCAAGGAGTTAGAGACCATCGTGGAATTTATGGAGCAAGAACGGCAGAGTCTTTAACACAGAGACATGGAATGAATGGGAATGAAGCTCAGCACTGTTGCCTCACCCCTTCCTGAATAAAAGAACAATACAATCAAAAAATCAAGGTATTCTTACCCAGACTAGTAGCCCTCACTCCGCTGGCAGGGAAATATACAGCCCTCAGACACGTCTCACATCCCACTAAGTGGACCCATGATCACAGAGTCATAGAATCATTTAAGTTGGAAAAGACCCATTAGATCATTAAGTCCAACCATCAGCATCTCTGCCACAAGCAAGGCCTCAGGACCACAAGTGCTCCTCCCATGGTTATTGCCCCATATCCACTGCCCCACAAAACCTCAAATTCAGCCTCTCTTTTCTGCCAGAGCCTGAGCTGGTGCCCTGTGACCATGGTACATATGATCTGCCTCAATTGCTGCTTGTGGACCTCAGGGGCTGCCCTCCAGACACCACATGCACACCCGCATCCCCCAGAAACGGCCCCAGGATATATATCCATCCCACAAACTGCTGCTAATGTTCCAGAAAACCCACTGTTTTTGCCCTGATTTCCCCAAGACCATCCCAAGCAGTTTCCCAGGTCATACTTTTACACACCAATGTCCTCGCCTGCATAACCCCAGACTCCTGTGCCAAGATCTCCATCCTCAGCTCCTCAGCTGCACCACTGCTACCCCCTGTGCTGCTCTGGGATGACTTCTCACCGATCTGTGTCCCTTCCACACATCTGCTCTAGCAAACACCCTCCACTTCTCTAAAGAGCCTGTTTTACCATCACAAGGGCTATCACTCACCCATATTATTAACCCTACGTCTCCTGAGATCACTATGTGCATAACATGTCTCCTCATTGCTTCCTGAGAGCATCCGGCTATCTCAGATCTCTCACATACACACACAAACACACTCACAAATGCACACATGGGACCTTGCTATGCTTTCTCCTAGCATTAGTTCAGAGCCTGCTGAACAATAGGGTTCTGCTGCTCACCCTCCTCCCTTCCACAGAAGCTGCACTTCTAAGTAAGAAGGACACGCTATTCCTGATATCGCAGCCACAAATCTCCAAGTGCTGACACTCGAAACAGTTTCCATCTGCTTCATTAAAGAACAGAGCTGTGGGTCAGGCTGTTTATTAGGTACTAAAATTTAAATTGAAGCAGTTTTCGAAAAGCAAACTTTCCCAACGTGGCATAAAAGTGCTTAGATACAAAAAAAAAAAGCTGCATGGACAGATTTAGAACCCATCTCAGGTTTTGTTTGATTATTTATTTATGGTACTGTTCTTTTTAAGACAAGAGTAGCTTATCTTATGCATCAGCTCCTGTTGACTGGTAGGATAGAGACCTACCTAAAAACACATTCACCAACCTCTGCAACACCAAAGGTTCTCCTGCTTCTCCAAAAGGACACTGCAAAGGGACCTACAAACAAAAGTCCCAAAAGCATCAACATTTAAGATTGCCTAACATTTCTCATAGTACAGCAGCTTCTCCTCCATGTAAGTAAATTGCCTAAACTGTAACTATCCTGGCAAAAATTCTCCTCACAGATCTCAACATCAGGCTGATAGGGGCCAAAAGATGACTTTGCACAGATTGCTACCATTGATAAAGCCACAGAATGACTGAAACAGAAGCAGGATGGAAGGGAGCTGTGGGTTTGGCAGGGCCATTTTTATTTCTGTTTATCTTGACTTTTGCATTTTTCTCAGATTACAAAGCAACAGATTGAAGTCTCTTTTGTTTTTTGTTTGTTTGTTTTGTTTTGTTTTGTTTTGTTTTCCTTTTTTGTTTGTTTGTTTTACTTCAAAGTTTTTTGGTCTGCTTTGCTGCACTTGTAAAACAAACCTCTACCTATCTCCATCTCAAAGTCCTAAGCCAGGGTCATAGGAAATTCTGATTACACTAACACCACTTTCTAAAAAGCTGCACCCATTTAATGGTCTGGACCTTAGATCTGAAACTTAGTACAGGGTTTCATCAGGTCCACAGAATGCCATTAGAGGGGTAAATGATTGAAAGTTACATAGATGTTGTTTCAGGTAGCACTTAAGTTCTCAACTGAAGGGTTCTGCTAGCACCACTGTGCTAGCAAATTCTGTCTTCATATTGCTAGAATCGAGTTCTCAGTCATGACCCAGAATCTTATGATAAAATCAATTTCTAGATTTTTAAATTTCTTTCCAAAGATTTTTAGAGGTTTTTGAAGTCACAATGTTTGCCACAGACCTGAAAGCTAGCAAGAGATCTTCTTTATTTCAAATAAAACAGATCTTTCAGAATTACGAGTGCAAGCAGTAAAAGCAGTAAAGCTCTATAATACATCATTACAATACAGCAAGCACCACAGGAATAGACAATATACAACACCTAAAATGCTAAAAAACATATCCTTTAGGAGACAATTTCTCCTCAGTGGTTTAGAGGTTAGTTTTCCACAGGTACACTAGTATTTTTCATTTTCAGAGAACTGCTCGGACCTAAGATTCCTATGAGGAAAGTGTCTGTTTCTTATTTATTTTCCATAGAATGTTCTTAATCTATCTGGGTCTTGTAGGATGGAAGCTGTGGTATATATCCTCTGCCTTGTTCCATTTTTGCTTTTCATTCTAACTTACACTACGGCACAATTTCTCTGTTTTCTGACAGCCTTTATGTTCTCATGTTTAAGTTTTTTTCCTGGTTGACCTGAAAGTAGGCATTCTGCTCTCAGGCTCCAGCCTTAGGTGTTCATGTGAGCATTATTCCCACTTTAGAGCTTTCCTGCTCTCCAAAGACCCCCTTTCAGCTGGATGAGAGGAGTTAAACGCAGAGTGGCAGAAGGCAAGGTCGCACGATTAGGACTCCTTCGAGAGCTCTGTTGGTCAAATTCACTCCTTTCCTGAGATTCACCCTTTTCCTACTTCATTCAGCAAAATAAACAGTTGTCTTCTTCATGGAGGTTCACCCTGGCTTGAGACAGACCTCTGTGCCGTAGAGTTACACTGACGCGTCCAGTAACCCAATGCTCCTGCCTCCTGCTGCCACCCAAAGAAAGCAAGCTCAACCCAAAAGAGCTTCCCTGGGCTTGCTTCGAGTAATGACCAACAGACGTGAACATCATTTCAAGCTTGACCATTTTGGCAGCCAACATTAACTTGCAAAGACACCTGCAGAGATGAGGGAATTCAAGGTCGGATATTAAGACCTTTTCAAAGACATTTAATTAGTCTGACAATGGCTTAGTTTTGCAAAGTGTTTATTTTTACCTAGTGGCCATTAGAAACCCTCATTCATTCATAGCATTATAATTTACGGTTATGGTTCTGTGTCCTGGTGAATAATTTAAGCTGCATGGGCTATGAAACTTTTATTACTAGGTTAACTCTTCATGTTTTCTTTCTATGGCAGTGCTTTGAAATGTAAGCCACTGATGCTGTTCCTGGTGACTCATCGTCATAGCTAGTATTTTGATGTAAAAAAATAAATTATTAAATGGAACATTTTTCTCTACAGAAACCGGTCCTATTAACTGTTTCCTATGCAAGGCAGGCACCAAGCTATTTATGGACAGGAATAATATTTCCTGAATCTGTTGATACTACTAAGCACCTAGATTTATTGGATTTGAGCACAGGAAAATCCAGACTGAGCCTCAGTTAAGAAAAACCCTGCTAGGGTGCTCCTTCAGCCGATTAAAAGTTTTTTCAAGCAGGTGAAGTCAGCTGGAGTGCTTGACCTTTCTGTGACTGGACCAAATAAAGCCTTAGATCTGGTGCTTGCAAATTTTCATAGCCATTATACCAACATCACTTTCTTCAGTGGCAGCAGCAGAAACAACAGGATTTGCATATTGAAGTATGAGAAAGCATTTAGGATTCCTGTACTCGTGTGCCACTATTTGGCACAAATTTTCCGTAATATGCCGCTTCTTATTGAGTGTTAAATACCTGGTATAGCACGACATGTGTGCCAGTAGTGAGACACCTCACATGGAGAAGAATTCACTGACAGTAGATAACTTAAAATAATTCTCAGTGTGCTAAATGGCAAAAGCTACAAGTTCTACCAGAAGCTTGCTTTTCTCCATCACTCTTCAATCTAGTGTATTTGCCATTAAAGCTTTAATTACACCCTTTAAGAGTGCAATCCACTTCTCTCCCCCTGCCTTAGGGCCTTTTATTGGATTAAATGGAATTTCTGGTGCACAATTGCTGCTAGATACCTATAGGGCTGAATTGCTTTCTCCAAGGAAGAGCTGAAATCCATAACCAAAGACTGGATTGCTGTACAGACTGGAAAACAGGGTAATTTCTTCTCTGAAGCAGTGATTTGAGTCAAATTCTGGGAGAGATGACAGAAAAAAAATTATGGGTTGTTACCAACATACCTGGTGGCTCCACTTGTTTCAGTGGATCTGTGCCAGCTCTCCCAGAACCTGGCTCCCTTGGTGTTACACTGGCTGGGGCGCCAGCCCAAGGCAGGCACCAACGCTTAATGCCCCTCATCCTGGGGGTGAGCACGAACAAATTAACGTGCCACCCAACCTGTAATGACAGGACTGAACCTTCTATATGGGATCTGACCAGTCAGAGGCTCCTAATGCTCAAAACCTCTGTCTCATGAATCCAGCCCCATAGTGTTTCTAAAATGTAAGAGATACCTTGCCTCGATGAGGACAAGGTATGGCTAGGACAGTCAGAGTTAAGTGTTCAGGACTGTGACCCTCTGGCTCCCATAGGAAGACACAATGGCAGACCCTGTTGAGATTTTATTGCTAAGGCAAGCAGCCAAGCATGCAAACCAGTGATGAGCTTTATTTACAGTACAACAGATAGAAACTTTTTTTTTTTTTTTTTTTTTTTTTTTAATCATGCTAATCCTTATCCATTTTATATCTTTCTTCAAGGACTGCTTCTAGGATATTAGAAATTAATCATTCTCTGGGAAAGGGCTGATGAGAGCCCACCCCCACACACAAAGGACATAAGCTCTTCAAGTGCTCAGACCTGTAGAAGGAATACAAATAGGGCCACAAGAGCTGAGAAGCCTGTGTGTATTTTTGGATTTCACTCTTTTTTAGTGAAGCAGATGCTCTCTGGGATATAGATTAAGTTCTGTTGCTCATTTTTTCCAGCTGCCTCAAAAGCAGGGATGACAAAGTCTCTCATAAACAGATTGAAAGGTCATTTGGTTTCAGTGTTGCTTTATCTGAGTACCTCTGTGTCCTCCACTGAAATGTCACTGTGTGCCTTCTTCAGAGCCACTCCCTGGTGATTACCAATTAAGACACATTAGGTGTATATGGAGCATTACAGATCACAGGCCAACATCTCTTCTTAATTATAATGGCATAAATTTAATAACCCCACCGACTTCAGCAGAGACATTAACAGTTCACAGAAATATAAATGAAAACAGGATATGGCCTTTACAGTCTAGACCTTAAGCATAAGGTCTATCTCTATCTTCTACTGAAAATTATGAGTATCAGAAGCAATGGAAAACTCAGTACAAAGTAATACTATTTCTAAGGCACTAGCATGATATTCTTTTCCTTACAGTACACCCAGTGCTGGTGGGTGATAAACTCTAAGTGCTCAGTTTTCAGTACAATGTTTCCCTCTCCCCTGCACCCCCCCCAAAAAAATAAAACCCTTTTTCAAATGGAATTCAAATTTTTGATAAGGATAGAGTGATTACGATGTCATTCTAATTGTTCTTCATTTCAGAATGGTTTCTTATTTATCACACTATAATACAAGGGTAAACATAATAATAATAATAAATTAGAAGACATTTTGAATTTCTTCAGTGTAAGGTATTAATTTGTCTAGAATTCATTTCAACATTTTGGTTTCTTTCTCATTAAGCTCTAACAATAATAGAAATGTTAAGACTTCTCATGAAAAAAATATTTTACAGGAATGTCTATCTAAATATTGTTACTGTAAGGGTTTTGCTTAGAAATCAGTTGTATTTACATTACATGCTTCAGAGAGAGAGAGAGAGAGAGAGAGAGAGAGAGAGAGAAAATTAGGTAGATTAGTATTTTCACAAATTGTTCTTTTTACCAGAATTTTTCCCTCTTGTATTCTTAGGTATTAAAAAAGTAGGGTGGGGAGAGAGGGGAAGAGCGGTGAACAAAAACGAAAAGAAGCATAATCAACAGGAGATAACATGTTTGTCCAAATGAGAGGAAGAGGAGAAGCATGAGATCTCTAATATCACTCTAAGGCTAACAGAATAGTATCACCTGCCAGCAAAAGGAAGAACAGAAAAAGGAAGTACACAAAGCTCAAGATGCAACATTTCTCTTGTGGTAGCAAAGGAAGGCAGATGTTAGCAGGATGGCTTCAATTCTGCAACCACCCAATAACATTTTCAAATATCTTTGGAGGTCTCAGATATGTTGGGTTAAAGAGTGAGATACTACTCAGTCAGTCTCTAAAGAGTCTTGCCCTGGCTCTCTAAAGAGCATGAGGAACAGGTAGTCTAAGCTAAGGTTCAAGCATGAGATCAACTTGGAAAGAAAATTAGGGGCCATGTGCAATCTGTGGGAATGGTAAATGATCAAAGATACATATCATGTTGACACCTTTCATTTGAGTATAAATAACATCAAGAATGGGAGGAAGTCATGCCAGCAGAGTTACAACTTCACAGTGTTTGCTTAGAAGTCACTGTAGTGTTCCAAGTGCTTTTCACTGTGCTTTATTTGAGGAGTAAATTTTAGGTATTTTATGATTCTTCTTCCTCTAAACTTGACTGGAAAATATTACTGTCTTGGGTTTTAAATACAATAACTTTTATAAGTCCCGAAACAAAGCCCAAACATTATTCTGTGCTTACAGAGAGTTAAATACAGAGAAAAAGAAAGTGTTAAAAAAATGTGACTGATACTGCTTAGCATCTCCTTCCTTTTTGTTCAGAGAATAACAAAAATATGATGACAAATCCTAGATATGCCTTTTTCAAGCCAGCAAAACTTTTGTTTGGTGCAACCTAGGAAAGACCTATTAGCTTATTATTTCTGTGACTTACTCTATCTGTCTGTTTATCTGTTTATCTGAATGCCCCTCATCACCTCAGCACTTAATATTTGATGACCTACTATGGGTCCTTGTTCCAGATAAGCAATAACAGAGTTCATCTCTGTTTCTGGTTTGTTTACAGGTGATTACTTTATTACCACTGCTGCCTGAAATCTTGTAATGCCCAGAATTGAGCACAGTCTGTTATTTTCATTCTAAATTTAAAAAAAAATAAAGGTTTATGGAGGGGCTCTAGAGAGAGATAATTATAGAAAGAGCACCATCTATTGTCAGGTTATATATATATATATATATATTAATGCTGTTTATGGGCTTAGAGCCTCAGTCGTGTGGTGACAGCTGTGGGATTTGGACCTATGCCAGCAGCTAAGGAAAAACTACACTGAATGCTTTTGGCCCCAAGATGAAATGGTCTAGGTGATATGAATGTCTTGAATTGTGTCTCATAAAATATGAGATGCTGAAATTCACATGGGGCCGGGAGTTTTTATGCAGTTTTCTTTATAGGAGCCTGTTAGAAGTGGGCAGTGAATGAAAATTGAGTGTAGCACACTGAATGGGGAAGGCCACGGCATTTATCAGGATGTTCGGATGGCATGGGGCAGATAACCAAGGTGTGTGAAGCCTCAGCTGGCTCCAGGAAGCACCGGGGCATGGTGCAGCATGGTTGATGCCCAAGGCAGCAGCAGCATAGCACGTCAACTGAGGCCACGGGCCTTGTCTCACAGCTGGACCCAGGGTACAGGGGAGCAACACTGCTCCCACAGGGCCAGGATACTGGTTCTCTGTGCCATCCTCCCTCACCCAGTACAGACAAGCTTAGACTTCCTGCTCTTACTCTGCCTTGCAGAAGACGATGACAAAAACCCTGGGCTGGGCTGGGGTTTTGCCAGGATTACGTTTGGAGAGGGGCAGGAGGGAAGGAGAAGATTCCTTGATGGTTATTTGGAAAGACTGACTCATCTCAGGCAGCACAAGTTGTTATGCCAAGCACTTCATAAATCATTTATTCAGCTCTCTGCTTTTTCACTAGACAGCTTCATTATTGTTTTAATATCTTAATAAAAGTGAAGGACAATGACTCCCCATAACAGCTTGTGTGGCCTTTGCTGGTGGAAACAGAGAGGGGAGGTAAGAGAGGAATTGAACAGGAATGAATAATATCCATAGAATACAAGTAGTAATTTCCTCCTCCTTCCCTTCTCAAGCTTTCCTATGTAACTGATCCTGCCTTGAGACTTTCCACACAAGGCAGCAGAGAACAAAATAGAATATAAGGTTACAGTCAGCAGAGCATCTCATCAGCTGCATGAAAGCTAATGATTCAGCTGCTCAACACAGACAATGGTGTCCCTTGGAAGAGCATTTACCAATAGGCAGGATATTCAGTTATACAGACGCTAAAGGAAGGAAAATAGGTGTATTCATAAAAAAAAAAATAAAAAAATAGTAATAATAAAAAGCATTACTCTACGTGGCCACTTGCACATGAGAGATGAATTGTGGAGTAAAGCAAAATGCAAACACTGTCACAAGTCCCTGGCCAGTAACTAGCTGTTTATATGGTTAGTGGACAGCAGGAGAGCAACAGCAGGAATCAGAGAACACGAGTCCTGTATGGTCCAGGAAGCCAAGGAGCTACTAACACCTAATGACTTCTCTGCAGATAGACAAGCACTGTATAGTGTGAGCAGGGAACAGACAATGGATGTGGAGATGAGGGAAAGATTTATTCTTCTTCAATGTTTGCACCAATGGACTCTTTTTCCCCCAGTGCTACTGCTTTTGAAGGAAGTAATATATGTGTGCAAATCAAGGCACAGCAAGCAAAGATTGAAATAATTATGCTCTGGCTTCAGCATCCAAACCAGACCAAATAAAATAACCAAGCAAATTCCCACTGTGAACAGTGAAAAGTGAATTCTTAACCACTGTATCAGTGTACTAAATCCAAAGAAAGATTATTTCAGTGGAAAGAATTTTTTTTAATTTTTATGTATGCAGGCTGCATGATGTCAGATCTTATCTTTCCCTTGAAACATACTGAATCCAAGGTAGAGCGGGATTAATCTGCTTCATCTCTTCTGTAATCTACTGCAGCTTCTTTCTCTTTCACTCTCACTTTCCTTCTTTC
The DNA here is from genome assembly GCF_011077185.1 of Oxyura jamaicensis. Classification (NCBI taxonomy): domain Eukaryota; kingdom Metazoa; phylum Chordata; class Aves; order Anseriformes; family Anatidae; genus Oxyura; species Oxyura jamaicensis. The sequence continues at coordinate 28,353,513 of NC_048895.1, forward strand.
CTCTTGATTATATGATAGTCTTACACAGCCTTTTTCATCAGGAGATAGTAAAGTGCTTGACAGTGATGAGGAGTGTTATAGCCTGTATTTATTGATGAGTGAACTAAGAAAGAGGAAATTGCTGAAACCACCCAGTAGCAGAGCTGGCAGTAATACCTAGCCTTCCAGTCCCTTATTGGAGCCACTCATCTACATCAGCCAATATAATAGGTTGTGAAGCAATACAATGGGAATATTCAGACTCTCATTTCCTATCTATTGTATGTTTCATTTGCAATTGGATTATATAACCTGGTAAAAGGAGCAGCATAACCATAAAAATAATAACAATAATAATAATAAAGCCCAAACGCTACAGCTGGAAAAAAAAAAAAAAGGGGGAAAAAGTGCAAGGTTCAATGCAACCAGAAATATTCTGATAATTCGTAAATACCAGAAGTAATGTAATGCAAAGGAGAAAATAAAAATTTCTTCCATATCTAGTAGAGCAAACGCCAGCCATACAACATTAATCTGAGGCCTATAAGGGAACTTTTTTTTAATATGTGTGATAAACAGCAAATTTTCAGAGCTTACTATTTTTTTGTTTGCTATTACATTATTTTTTCTAGATAATATTGAATTAAGATTTCTTTCCAATGGAACTCTAGGATGGAGTGTCTGGGATTCAAGTGAAAATTATGGAGAAAGGGGGAAATGACAGGTGAACGCTCAAACTTGCACAGTTCCAAATGCAGTAGCTCTGGATGTGTGATTGGCTTAACTGTTTTGTAAGGAAATGCTATTGAGGTGATCTCACTTTTTACACAAGAACTAAGGAAGCCATGACTGAAAAGGGAAAAGTGAGTCTCAGCTTTGATAAATGCATTTATCTCAGCTGCAATGTTTCATAAATGCCTATTCTAATAAGCTCTAAAAGTAGTACACTGAGATGAAAAACAGAAATCTTTTTACTCCTACATCCCCTTTTTCATTTTAAAAATGTGTTAAAATGTTTTGTTTTCCAAAAGGAGAAATAGTACTACATGGAGATTAATTTCTGATAAATCAATATTCTGATAAATTATCTCCAGTGGTGCTGAGTAAGAGCTGACACTCCAAAGACTTCCATCAGTATGGTTGTGGGGCTCTTCACAATGACAAGAAGTCTGGGGGTATGGACTGTTCCCTGTCTTCAAGACAGCAAAAAATAAAGCTGTCATGGAGCAATACAGATGGCAAGTGGTATGCTAGCACTCAGAAGACCTGTATTCATTTCCTGGTGCTCCCCCAACTTTTTTCTGAGAGTCTGGGGAAACAAGCAAGCTCAGGAAAATGAACAGAAGGGATGTTTCACTAAATGCCATCTCTTCTGTGCTTCCTGTGGTTATCCAGCACCCAGCATACATGATGGGCACTGGTAGGAGAAAAGTATTGTGTCTGCAGTCTTACAGTCTCTCTTAAAGCAGGGCATTAAGTAGCATGGCAGTCAACAAGCCTGAACCATCTCTGGGGGAGGAACATGGAAGCCATTTCAGTAGCAGTAGTAATAAAGGTAAATGTTTTAAGAGAAGAGAAATAACGCTCACACCCTTGGTTCTGCTCGGTTTTCTGAGCTATCCCATTAGCCCTCTGCAGGATATCTTCAACAAAAATGTGCTTTCACAGTGGAGCCAGCTATTCAGGATGAACAACACCAAGCTTGCAGAAAGGAAGCTCTTAGAAATAAAATCTAGTCATGCTGATCCATACAAGCAGCCCAGAGGCATTTTCCTGTGCTGGTAACTGGTGACCTAGGGGGTAAGGAAGTCAAGGACACTGTGTGTAAAGAAAAGATGCAATTCCCCAGATGATGGTACCACATAACCGCAGCCAACGCTTTTTGAGAGCACAGCATCAGCAGAGCATCAATGAGACCTGCTTGCCCTAACCTCCTTGAATTCCTGCCTTATATCTTGGGAAAATAAATAAATAAAAGCACCAGCTTCCCAATTTTTCCGGACTTCACCCAGAGTTCAATTAATGACAAAATCTTGGTGATCATGGCAAGACCTCTGGACTAGTGCCCCACTCCCATTAGGTGGAGTCCATCTGGGAATTAGAAGGAACCTTTTGGAGCAAGAAAGTTATTTCCCTCCACTTCTTCGTCTTTTTTTTTTTTTTTCCCCTTTAAATATATGTGTCTCATTTTTGAAGCCTGACAGAAGGAGAGAAGATGGGAGGGGAAAAGAAAGAGAGGAAGCTGAAACTGAGCTGAAAATGAAGGGAAGGTTATGGACAAGGTGATGAGAATAAATTGTATGTTCAGGACTGGAGGAATTATGGCACCTCTGCACGTCTTTAGGCCTTGAGGGACTGCATCTTTTCTGAAGGAATTCTAAAGAGATTGGAAGCTTAAATGGGAGGGGAATGAGAGCTTTGCAGTGTGAGGGCTTGAGCATGCATGACCGTGTGCATCTGGCATGAAAATAATTGAGTCTTTCTCCCTCCAAAAGAGGCAAAGAGAAGAGCGGCCCAGGCCGTGCCTTTGGGGAAATCAGCATATGCACAGTGCAGCAACAGTAGTATCTTGGGCATCTGCTGTTTCCAGCAGGGAACCAACTTACTCCTTTGGAGCTGCCCGGTAATTTTCTTTTTCAGACCAATACCCTTTCAGGGGAGAGAGATTTGATGTGGCAAAAGAGCACTCTACTAAGATTTGTTTCCTCAAAACTTGGATTTGACATTCACTGATCATCGGATGAGTTCAAACATTTCTCTCACCTCCAATAATTAATGCACACACATATAACGCTTTCACTACTTTGCTCTTCAGTGATAGTATTTATATGAGGATTTCAAGGCTCTTTATGAAGAAATGCTGCTATCACCATGGGGAAAGACTAAAATCCTGGAGAAAAGCCATTTCTTCAAGGACATGCAACTTCAGTGCAACAAGCTCAAAACTTGATACCAAATGTCCAGATCCGCTAAGTCTGCCCCGGCGCATCCTTCTGTGTTCAGTGTGCAGTTGCAGCCTACTTTGAATTACAATGAAGCCAACACCAAACACCCCTTGGCAAATATTTTGAAAACACCCTTTAACAAACATTTTGAAATTCTGCTCACGCTGAACTGGTTTGAACTGACCCATTTTTAATATTCTCTTCAGCATTTCCACAGGTTTTAATCTTATTTTCCAAGATTACAGTGACACACACACACGCACACACACACACACAAAAAAAAAAAAAAAAGTTTTTATTTCTTTTTTTAAGGGAGAAAAAAGTTCTTCTTATGCACTTAAAAATTATAGGCTGAGAGGACACAAACCTGCAGAACCAAAGCCCCAAAACAACATGCTTGAAACTTGCAACAAATAACTGTACAAGAAACCCAGAGCTCTTTGTTACACACGCATACTTTCAAGACCTGCAAAAATATTCAACAGCCCAAAGGAATGAACTAAGAAGTCCACTGCTAATTTCAAGACAATTTCCCAGAGTGCAAATGTTAACAGCAAGGCAAAGAATCCAAAAAAAATAACCTTTTTTTTCCAATAGAGCTTTTTCTAGTCAGAAGCAAGCACATGCCATTCTTTACCTGCCACTTGTTGGCTATGTAACTCCTCTGAATTTCAGTTCAAATGTCTCTGAAAGCCCGATGGGGATAGTCCTCCACCCACACCACATTCTGCTTCATGCTTTGACTTTCAGGGTCACCATACAGCCATGGAGTGTGATAGCTGCAGAAAAGCGGTCTCAGCTCAGAACAGTCTCAAAGCTGTGAGAACATTGAAAAGGGGGGAAAAATCCATATTCCTGCTCATGGTAAAGCCAATAAAAAGGCTTTCATGAGCATAAATCCTGTGTTTTGGATTCAGGAATAACTTGAGCTTGAAAACAGAGAAAACCTTTGCACATGTCAGAAGCAAAGCACAGACACAGAGTCTGTCTTTGCGCAGCCCAGAGTGGCACACCACAGGGACCAATACCCAGGTGTGACAATGATGAGCACGCCCTGGCCATCCTGTACCTCACGTCAGTAGGTCGGTGCAAAGCAGGGTCCCCTAGCCCCAGGGAAAGACAGAGAAGCTGTCCTCTGGCTTTCCTCCCAGCCTGTGTCGCTGCCAGGATGGCACGTGTCCACGGTTTGTCCACTGCTGCACAGAGGCTTGGACAGCCCATCCCCAGTCTCTGCCAAAGCCAGGGCACTCCCTGAGCACCACTGTCATGCTTGTACTGCATCATCTCTGATGGCCCTTCAACAAAGGGCAGGCATTTGTAAGCCTGAATCCTACAGGACCAGTTTCCTTCGTCACACACAGTGTTAATTTAACTAGACCCCCACAGTGAGAACTTTGCTGGAGCACGATGCTGAGTCTCAGCTGGACATGAGTACCTCTTAACAGAAAAGTGGTCAGAAACACCCACGTACTGCCCCAAGCAATCGCTCATAACCCTTTGCAGTTGCTGCTCCTTATGCACCTGTGTCTGTTCTTACCCTAGGATTTTTTTATGGTAAAGGTTTTTCTCTTAGCCCAGAAGTCTTGGAAACCACTGCTTCTTCAGAACAGTCAGAAATATATGGACTGGAGCAGAGTTTAGGGGAAAAACTTCTTCACCTCAAATGTCCAAGTAAGGAGAAGAAATGTCATTGATAAAGCAATGGATAGAAAAACACTAAAGTTGAATTCTTTGGAAAAGCAGTGGCAAAGCTGCAGCATTGCTCAAACTGAGGAAGAAGCCCTCGCAGTGGAATCCTGCTCCCTCCTGCTGGAAGGAGTCCAGATCCCAGACTGAATGCCCAATAGCCTACAGGGTGTGACAACAAAGCTGGGCTGCCCAGGATGGCATCACCAGAGCAGCCAGGTGAAAGCTCCGAGGCCTCTTTCCTACTCTTGAAGAGCCCACAACACCTGTTTTCAGCCTGCACTGAGGCACGCCTCTGTTTTTGCAAATCACTGTCCTGGATTGCCCTGAAATCCCTTACAGTCATAGCTTTATTTCATAAGGCCCATTCTGAGAAGCGACTGGAAACTGCCATTCTTCCTCTACATGCACATGCCCAGTACAGCCACTTTGGGACAGGGAATATTTAAATCAGTCATGCAGAAGCAGAACATATTGCACCGGAGGGGCAGAGAGCTCTCTCCTGGAATACCCTGGGACCTGATGGCTCAAGCAACGATATTCTTGCTGTCTTGGGGAGAGGGATTCAATTCCCTCCTCTGCCCAGAGAGGTCTGTGTTCCTTGCCTCCAGCATGACTGCTGTGATGATCAGCCTATAGCAAGCTTCAGGGAGCAAAGGATTCCCAGATCCCAGCTGAGCAGTGGCTTCTGTCACATCCTCTGATGAACCCAGCTGGCATCAGCTCGCAGGAAGAACCCCTGTTTCTTGCAGAAACAATTTCTGAGAAATTATCTCACCTCCTCTTTAGTGTACACAGTGAATTTCAAGTAACGGTATTAAAAGATGTTTCATTATCAATCAGTACCTGGAAATCACAGCCCTCGCTGCTAATCTATGCCTCTACTGTTATTGCAGTGAAGTAGGTATAATTCTCTGACGGTGCAAAATTGCGACTGCAGTGCCAGGGGGGCCCAAATTGAATCAACTGGCTATACTTTGTCTTCCTTTTTACTTTATGGAAAAACAGGATTTAATGCTCTACTGCACAAGTAAGGCTCCTCGGGTTTACAGAGCTCTCCAAAACTGAAATTAATGATAACACTCCTCATCCTTAGGTACCAAAGCGCTCTGTGCAGGTGGGTGATTACATCGTTTTCTCCATTTTAGCGATGGAGTAGCTCTTTAATAGATATCTCTGTGATCTGTTGAAGATCAGACATCAGGTAAATGACAGATGAGTTAAATCTCCTAATTCCTAGTCTGTGGTCTGTTGACTGACATTGCAGAAGCGGAGGTGGGAGGTTGGAGCAGGGAGGGAGAGGTGAAGAGAGCTGAGGCTATGTCTCATGCATTTCAATCAGAGTTTCCAAACACTCAGGAAAATATGCTCTGCCAGTGTGCCCACAAGTGTTAAATGGCAGCTGAGAGCTTTCAGGGAGCCTGAGAAACATGGGCACAGCCATCATTTACTGGCAATTAAAAACAGAAATGTGGTGTGCAAGTGAACTGCCTGCCTCTTCGTAATCGAAGAGCACTTTGGAATATTTATCAGTTCTATGGCCAAGAACATATGAATTTTTTAATAATTACTCTGTTCATGTCCTCACCACTGCATAATGAACTCAGCCCATTTAAAAGCCATTAATTAATCATTTATTACTGATTACACTTCACAATGGCATCCCAGATTGCTCCTCTGGTAGTGGTAGTAAACATGTCATGTCAGTCCCTAGCTTCACATTCAAGAGGCCAGCACACCAGCCATCCCTAACAGCTCACTGCTCACCCAGAAGTGCTCTTGTGACTCTTCATTATTTCAGTAATCCTGGAGTTCAGGGCAGTGTAAGCTCACCCATGGTGCAACCCTGATGCCGAGGATGTATAATGTGGCAGTAAAACTCTCAGCCAAGGCTGGAGGGGGCTATGGGGCAGGATGCTGGGAACCTGCTCCAGGACCAAGTAAAAAAGTGACATCTTCTGGGACTGGAGAAGAATTGTGATCCCTTCCTGTCTAGCCTTCCCTGGAGACATATGGAGAAATTAATCCCCTACTCATGCCAACTTTTTGTTCCATGTAGTCATTTAGGCAGTAAAATTTCCTGGACTGTTCCTGAGCCACTCTTTAGACATTTCCACCCCAGTCACAAATTGTTCATTCCACCAGTGTGGGTGTCCTTCTGCTCTAGAAATTTCTTTTGAAGCCATCTGAAACAGCTTCCCAAGTCTGCCTCTTCCATTAACTCTTCAGATCTTCTGTAAGACCCTCTCCCCTTTGATTTTTTTTTTTTTTTTTTGGGGGGGGGTATAATTATTTTTTTTCCTTCAGCACTGGTCCACTCTTGCTCTGTTCTAGTCTTTGTAAATTATTCACCACGGAATATCCTTCACACGACCATTTCCTGAAATTTATAGTGTCTGCTATATTGTATTATTTAACACTGAAAAGCATTTCAGGATCCAGCTTGAGATGTAACAGGGAAGATGTAATGAATTGTGCTCTGTTGTATTAAAGCGTAGCCAATAAAACAGAAAACTATTAATAGCTTAACGTTTGTTGTCTTGCTAATGTCTCTGTCTTTTGTGTTCATCGCAAGGTTGTCACATTTATTCCACAGCAAAGGGGGCAGGAGCTTTTAAACTTGTTTGCCTTCTCTCGGGAAAATTGCTTTGTTCTTTTCAGCTAGCACCACATGCTCGTTAATGGAGCATTAATAATATCCATGTGATAAGCTTCTTCCATCAGACAGTGACGTCCACCAAATAATCTCCAGCAAAGTCTTAATGCTAGATCATAAGTGCAGAAGGCAAGGCCACAGCTGCTGGTAGTTTATTCAGCTTTCACTGTGTCATATCAGGCTAAAATATTGATGATGACTGTCAATTTAGATATCTTCTCTCAAACTCAGACAAGCTAGAGCTCCCATCACTACATTACACTTCACCGCTTTTATAGATCTAGACCAGTAATCCAAATTGTTTGCTTATTATGTAGTGAGACGAATGCAAGATTGAGTTTTATTTGGCAGGTGTGGAAGCAAGGATGCTGGTTCCAGACAGAAAGCATAAAGTCTGGGTCAGTACCTCAGCCCTGATGAAGAATGTGTTATGTAAAGCCTCTTAACCCTTGTGATTTCAATGGCCGTATCACTGACACTATGGGAATTTGCTTAACATTGTGGGATTAATGTTGCTGAGTTTCTCCATCTTTACACCAGAGTAAGAAAGGGGAGGACTATGTTCATTGTGAGAGGAGCAAACAAGTTATAAATCCAGGCTAGTTTTGATCCTGAGTAACAACTAATCTATGAATTGTGCTGTGAAATTCACACTGGATATGTTATAAATGCACAAAGTTCAATTGCCTTATGGAGCTATGTCAGGTATCCCCTGTGCTGTGGCTTTGAAAGCAGAGCATCATCAGCTTCTGTTTCACACCCATGTTCCGAAAGGATTTGTTTAAAGACTGGGATAAAAACAAATGTATTATTCAGAACTGAGTAATAGCTTTCACCAGTCACAGTGACAGACAGATAGGATACATGTGTTTTTGTACGTGGAATGTAAATGTTTGGTACAAATCCAGGTCTTTAGTGAAAATCTTTACTGAGAGGGGGATAACAGAATTTCAAACCCAACTCCTTAATGAAGATATCTAAATGCAGAACCCACATCCCTACTTAGGCATCCCCATTACATGGTTTCATTTTCAGAAAAGCAGGTCACACTGGATCTGATTTTGTCTCATAGATCCTGAAAATCAGATTGCTTCTGACATACCTTGTAAAGATGTTTTATGGTTTTATTCAGCTATTCATTGCTTTCATTGGGAGCAATTCACATCAATATTTTTAAATAACTTAAAATGTAAATGTAACCAACCACATCTCAAAACGTCACCTTTTTATGTGACAGTTTATCAGCAACATGATCTCAGTTTTCAGTCTCTCTGCAACAGGAATACTCATTCCACAGGGAAGTTACGCTCTTTAATTCCTTGAAAATAGCATGCATCAGTTTTGCATGTTTTGAACCACAGTTAATTCTTTTTTATTCCTATCTATTATCCTTGATAATTAGTCAGCTTTGTGTTTACTATGCCAGTTGTGTGATGGTTTGGTTAACTACATTTGGTTAACATGGGAACAACTGCTCATCATATAAGCATACTACTTGATATTTCATTTACCTTGATGTTGCTGCCATTTCCCTTTCTAAAGCTAGAAGGCATAAAGTTTAATTAACTGACCAGTATCTTATCCAGGAGGAATCTTGAAAAAAATAAAAATAAAAAATAAAAAAAAATAGCAAATGTGTTAAAATGTCTTAAATATATTAAAGCAGGGCTATGTATAGAGAAAGTAATGACATGAAAGCAAAATATAAATTACTATTTTCCAGAGGGATTTCAAAACTCACCATCAAGTAGAATATCCCACCTGAGCCCTACCTGCAAATAGTTGAGATAAATGGACAAAAGAATAAAGTGCATTAGAAATTAAAAATAAAATAAAATAAAATGAAATGCAGCACATGATTACCCCAGCAATGTGCATTAGAAAAGTGATAATTTCTTACTGTTAAAGCTTTCCTTAGCAAATTATAAGAACTGGGGACAGATTAATCCAGCGTTATCCCCAGTAGAGCAGTAAGTAAGGAAATTACAAGATAATGAAATCTACAGTTAAAAGTAAACAACACAAGTCAAGATAGGTACATTGTCTGTGCTTTTTGTCTGTGAGACTGCAGGATATTATCGATTACATAGTACTAGGCTAGGGAAATGAAATGAGGCAGCAAATTGCAGAATCAGATGGTAGCTACCCTAAGCAGTCCAAGCCCTCTTCCTGAAAGGCATCCCAGGAGGAGATTTTCCCTAGGTAGTTACTCCTCCCAGCTTTCTATAGCAAAATTCTCAGAAGAAAGCTGGATGGATAAGTGCCAGGACACAGTGGTTTATACAGACGTTTGCTCAGGCATTGAGTTTGTGGTTGACAAAAACCTGTCAGTTTAGCCATTTTTCTCACTGAATAGGCCAGCCTAATGAAAGCTATTACCTGTCCTACCAGCCTGACCTCTCTTGTCCCTGCACGTCCTCCCTCCCTGTCCCTCTGGTGTGAGCTGCTGTCCCTTCTGCCCTGATGCATGCACCGTATGGAAAGGGGCAGAGCTCCGCTGCTGGTAATGATTTTGCAGCAGCAGGCTGAGCCACCAGAAGGCAGGAGCGTTTGTGTTTTTCTCAGTCTCTAATTACCTCCTTTCCTTCCTGATGTTCTCCAAAGAACATGGACACATAGAAACATCACTGCACATTTAGTGTGGAAGAGAGGGATCAGGGAATTTCTCCCTGAACAGGACATGAGCCCTCTTTGCCTCTCTGCCTTCTTCTTCCTGAAAGCCACCACAGCATCCATGTCCAGAAAACAAAATCCTGGAGTTTTCTGGAGAAGCCAAGGCTTGGATAAACCATTGTGGTTTTTTTTTGTTGTTTTGTTTTGTTTTGTTTTTGTTTTGTTTTTCAGATAAACTTATTCAGCTCCTCCAGAGGTCACAAACAAAAAGAATTTATCAGCACAATTTTAATAAAGGGAGATTTCTTTCAAATGGGTTATGAAGCAGAATCATAAACACTGGAGAGTGTCACAGTACTGGGGGTTAAATTTTTTTGACTTTGCTTATGCCATGTCATCGAAGGCAGGAAATAAACAATATTTTTACCAGAACTGGTGTGTCTGTCAAGCTGTTCAGTATAAGGTTAGGGAGATGCTCAGTTTTTGGTAGATGCAGTCTGTAGATTCCTCTTCTGAAAGACAATAGAAAAGGGAGAAGAAGAAGGCCTCCAAAATTTAGCTGTCAATCTTCTAAGTGGTTCCACATAAGAATCACCATGAAGAGAAACCAGAGACAGTGAATGCATCTCAACCATTATACATACAAAGAAATGCTGGGAAGCAGCTATTCAATCTACTTCAAATTGTTATACAAAGTCATTCAGAAAGTGAAGTGATACTTTAGTCCATAGAGAATCACCTTTTTGTGATATAGTGCAAAAAATATTGGCACAAATATGTGCCATTTTATGATGATGACAACCCTCAGTGCAAAAGCTGCTTTTACCAACAATTTTCTTATATATGTGCATCTAATTTTCTACATTGTCTTAAGTTATATCACAGAACTGAGCCTAGAAATCACTACATATGAGAAGGAACATTTTACTGCATGAGATTCAAGGAACCCAAATTGCAAAAAAATTCAGAGTTATCTCAGGTTCTCCAATCCAGCTGCAGAATTATAAAAATTAGGCAAATACCATCACATCAGCACCTGGGATGCTTCCTGGCTGAAAAGGAAAGAGCATTGATATAGTTAAAAAGGGGTTTTATTGCAGGTGGTAAAATGACAAAACTATCATGACAAGAAGAACTGGCATTTTCACTGGGAGTTGGCTGGTGGCTGGCTGGCAGTTTTTCAATGAGTTATCTAGTTCAAGGCCATATGTTGCAAGCCATGCTGGGAAAAAAAAAAAAAAAAAAAAAAAAAAAAAAAAAAAAAGAGGATGATTTCAAGAGGAGGAGATTTCAAGAAAACTGAAGGACTTGGAAACCTATATTCAGGGGATGCCTGAAGTACTGTGCAGACAACACTGATGTGGCCTGATATAATACATACTTGCTCAGCTGCTGTCAGTGCATCAGCAGATTTCAGCCAATGTATCCAAACAAATGATCACTGCACCAACATAGCCAGAGATGGCAGACAAATTCAGCTGCACCTTGTCGGCATGAAGTCTTCAGTGACATATAGCAAAGCAGGCTTTGCAAAGGACGGATTGCTCCTTCACAGCTGAAATATCATGCACACATAATGGCAGCTATGCCAAAGATTTCTGAAGTCATGCTGGTTCTTGACTTCTAGGTTGCTTTCTACAGAATATAAAAAGTCAAAAATCTGTATAGGAGGGAGTTAAGCAAACAGTGTTTAACCACCAGCAGCAAGCTTTTAAGTTTATTTTTATGAAAACACACCCTTATGTGCTATTTCTAGGTAATGTGAAAAGTCCTTGACAAGCTACATGAAGTACAAAAGAGCATAGCAACATACTAATTTTAAAAATGTTAATGGAAAGCAAGTTGCTAGAAGCTGGTGATGCTGTTTTTCCCTTCAGTGAGACACTTGAACATGTACCTATTCTTCTGCCTGCGCTGATCAGGCAGCCAGCAGAAGCAGAATGGTCATCTTCCCCAACCAGCACCCCCAGCGCTACTCCTCCCTAGAATTAAAAAGCCTCTTGTCATCTTTAAAACAGAAATAGACTTGGACTGAGCTTGATGGGAAGCAACACTTTTACACCTTACTGGACTTCTGTAATTCAGTTCCTTTTCTCCTTCTTGAAGAGAAAGGGAAAGAAAAACAAAACAAAAACAGAGAATGTAAGAGGTGCCACTACAGGTCAATTCTGGCTGATTTTTTTAGCATTTTGGGATTGGTAGCATTGCCAAAACCACATGTAATTATATCAGTAATGCTTAGTGATATATTCATTTACTTGTCTGGAAGAGTGGACCTGTACCTTGGATATGAGCTCAGGACACTCACATTCAGTTCCCTCTCTTTCTACAGCTTTCTCACTGTGAGCATGATCCAGTCACCAAACTTCTCTGTGCCTCATTTCCCCATATATAAATGATGGGTTCCCCATATTTCCAGAGGATGTTCTAGAGTGATTAAAAATGTATGCATATCTCCAGCTTTTCTGACAAAGGGAAAACAGGAAAAAAAATGGGAAAAATGTGGTACCATATAAATCCTAAATAGAAATATCAAGAAAGAATACATAGGCCAAGATAACATCACAGAATTGGGGAAAAAAAATAAAAATAAATAAATAAATAAATAAAAATCTAATGCCAGTCCTGATTCAGAACTCCTGGGTATAAATCTAAATCCAGTATCAATTTGGCAAAGATACTAGTGCAGGATAAAAGTAGGCTTGTACAGCCCTGCGTCAGTACCTGCATGGTGAAGGGATCTAATCAGATATGGAAATGATCATGCCTGTTACAGAAGACTTACAAGAAACTGGCAAGACAATGATGAAAAACGTTGATAGTTGGGTTGAGGCCACAAAAGGTTCAGTAGTTATGGGAGAAAATGGCAGCAACAGGAGAGGGAAAGATAAGAACAAGTAAAAAGAGAAAAAGCAAGGAAATGAAAATAATACCAAAAAGATTCTGTCACTGGGCTTTTAGAAAGCTTGTACATCAATTTCAAAACAAAATAAAACATCAGTTTTGCATATCATAGACTTGGCTTACCCAAATACAGATTTCTATTTAGAATAATTTCATCTGGGACCTTTATTATTATTATTGCTATTATTATTATTGCTATTATTATTGTTGCCATTAGTAGTAGTAGTAGTAGTATTGGTATTATTGGTATTATTATTTCCAAAAAAAATATTCTGTGGAAGACAACATGTCTGTCTTGGGTAGAAAAGTCTTAAAAACCTGACTACCAGAAGAAAAACATGCATTTTAATAGTATCATCCTCACCACTTGGTTTATTATAGGGTCTTCTTAATTTTCCATCCCCTTCTCATTTTATGTGAGAGTTCTTATAGTATCTGTGTTGTTTCTTTAGCCAGTGATTTTGCAGCTGAATAAATGTGTTGGTTCCTTGTACACTGGGGAAGATCAAACACCACTCTGCAGAAGTCAGTGAAGGTGCCTCCGCTGGAAAAAAGATTTTCCTCTTGCACGTGCATTTTTATCACCTTCTTTCAGAACTGGTCCTCTGTATGGTAAATGGACTGATAGATAGACTGATAGCTAAATAAAGATTTTAATGAGGATATGGCAAGTGCATAAATACATACATTAACATCTGCAGGCCTAAAAAAAAAAAAAAAAAAAAAAAAAAAAAATTGAAGCATTTGATTCTTTTTCCTGGAAAGAGGGTTTAGTTGCCAATGGCACTAGTACTGCTTCATGCAAGTACTAGAGCTAGATCACCTATGGCATTTGTGTTTGAATTAAAAATAGACAGTGAAACAATTCCTTTTGTGTTTGCTTTTTTTCTGTGTTTCTTTTTTTTTTTTCCCTGCATAACACATCAAGTGCTATTAAGTGCTACACTAGGGATTCCCATGCATTTTAGTTAAGCAATATAGCTGATACAATCAGTAACATCTCCCTCATTCTGAACAAACTTAATACTTACCTCTGGTCATGAAGGAGAGGGAGATCAGTGTTACACTTGTAGAATCTTTCTGTTAAAGACATGCATGTGAGAGGAAAAAAAATGTTAAGGAAGAAGAAATGAAGTAAAGAAGAATATTTTCTATGTGAACAACTGATTGACTTCCCAGTTCATGCCATACTTTCAGGCTGCCAAAACTTTAAAGATTTCATCCTTATTGCACAGAGTGTGCAGAGAGTGCCTTAGAGAGTTAGCTATCTCTTTGCATGAGCACATTAAGACCTTCTCTGGAGCAGGGGTAAATAAATACAGCTACCATTCCCCTCAGTGAAGCAGAGACTCAGCTTTATGTGCAACATTTTCATCCCATTATTTCATTGCAACTCATAAAATGAAACCATATACCATGCCTGTCTTAGAGACCCACTGTAAGTTTAAATTTCTTCATGATTCTTAAGGTTCTTCCTCTCTATTTTTTCTGCTAAGACAGTACTGTGGCTGTGGATCCAGTCTGTCCTAAAAGGGCAGAGCTTCACCAGGTCTAAGCCCAAGGTCTCTCTGATCTCATATCTTTTCTTGAGCGTCCTGCTCTGTTTCACACATGCTTTGTCTGTTGTTTACCCTGCAGAGCATTATGAACCTCAGAGATGCTGAGGAAAACAGATCCCCCTAAAAGAGGTCAGACCATCAGGAAAACCATTATCCTCCTATGAGCTCTGCATTTGCTTACTTCCTTTAGCTTGGTGCTCACAACAGCCCATCACTGGGGAAGCTGGCACCATTTCATAACAAGTACCTCATCTGTCAGACTGTTGCTGTATGTTTTAAGACTTTGGGGATTCTTAAACCCTGTAGGCTGGAGTTTTTATATAATGAACCAAATGCTGATCTACTAATGTGTTTACACCCCAAACTTACCACTTTCCATCTCAAGAATGAGAGTCAGAGACAGTCAGTCTTGAAGTTCACATTCCTTTGAAGGGTCCATCCACACCTCCAGCAGAAAGTCCCAGTTGTTAAGGGTGAGAATCATCTCTCCTAACCACAATCACTTCAGAGTTAGACAAATCTCTAAATGATTTGACTGAGACAGAAAAAAAAAAAAAAAAAAAAAAAAAAAAAGGCTCCGCTTCCAAGGTCCTACAGTTCTTTCCCATCTGGGGCTGTCCATATACCCCATACCTTGGGGTACTTCCCAAGAAGTACCTCTTGGGATGTCTTCCTGATAGATACTTACCAAAGGCAAAAGCTGCAGCCTCAAAGCAACCATTTTGTGATGACTCGTGCTGGGATCACTGACCCCTCTCTCTGACATATTCTGGGTCCAGCAGTCACTCTCGTACCCGTTTCTCTTGCTTTTGTAATAAGTTTGGCTTCAAGGGAGAGACTTGTTTTTTCTTTAGAAAATAAATGCTGGTTAAAGGTTAATAAACAACAGAAAGATGCAACTCTTAGTAGCCACATTCTGTCTCTGGGATGGTATTACTAGTCTGTATCACAATTCTACTTAAGCATTAGCAAACATAGAAAGACTTTTCTTCAGTAAATATCTAATGTCCTAAGACTAATTCTCCACTCCACTGCGCTGCAATAGCTATGCAGAATAAATATAGCATACCTACTGCAAAAGAATGGGAACAAAGGCTCACTGATCTGGATTCTGGTCCTATAGCTCTGTGCACTGAAACTCAGATTTGTTTTGGCATAGTTGAGATCAGGTCTGTTCTGGTTCATGGTGTGGCTGTTTCAGAAAACTATTGAATAAATATTAAATATATTTTTCTGATTATTTATTTTCTTCCCTTCACACAAATTCTTATAACTATTCATAGGCCTGCTAGCTCACATCTCAGGTTGTTCACTTGTTTGCTTGTTAATGACTAAACGTAGCTGAATGAGTTACATTCAGGGGCCCTGTGGGACAGGCTAGTGCATTCTCCTCCCCTTATTTCTGTTTGTCTCTCGTGCTTAGAAACTTTCAGTACTAAAGCTTTCCACTGTCTGCCTTAGCAACCCACAGGTTGCTTTCAAAGCTTCTGACAATTCTGCCATCATCTTTCAGCTCTTCCTTTTTGTGTCCCTCAGCAGTGATGATCTGTAACTGTGACTGTAATTAGAAACCACTCTTGGGTAGTGTGAGGTTGCACAGTTTTGTTCTTTTGGTTTTCAACTCTAAAAAAATCACATTTGCTGGTGTTCAAAATAAAAATAAAAATAAAAATAAATAAAAAAAAAAACATCTACTTCACTACAGTATAACAGAATTATATAAAAATACAGTTCATAAACGTACGTGTGTTCAAAGACATGTAATACATGTATATATGCATTGCGTACATTTGAAATCATACATTCAGGTAATTATATTGATGTGTATATATGCATGTGTATAAATATAATTATTTGAATGTCTGTGGGTCACCCTATCTTCTGCCATGTATACACACAGTTCTCTTTGTTAGTACTTAAGACAGCAGCAGACAGACATGTTCCTGTGATTTTGGGCCAGCCTCAATACAACGAACTTCTTTTGAAACCAAAAGTAATTTCCTTCTGCATTTAGTCTCTTTTTTTTTTTTTTTTTTTTTTTCAATTCAGGCTGGTCTTTAGCCAGATTGCTCTCACCTGGCATGAAATATTTAGTGAAATTTGGGGTGGAATATGACACCAGGTTTCCCCAGGCACAGGGACTGGCAAAGGTGTGGGACTCCAGCACTAACCTGCAGGTCCCCTGCAGCTGACACCGGTGAGAACAAGGTGACCCGGGAGCAGGGTATCATGCTGCCTGATCCCATCACTCAGGAGGAACACGGCCAATAGACTAAGTGACTTGTGCCATTCCTAAGGGCACACTTTGCTCTTTATGGGATAGGTCTAATGGGGAGCATCACAAGGGCTGTAACCCTTGAGGTCGTGATTTGGTTCTGCAGTCTCAGGTAGATGTCTGTTTAAAGATGTGAACCAACAGTGCTGGCCTGTTTCTGGTGCCAGAGCCCATAGGTTTTGTGGTTCAAGGTGTTCAGCTCTACCTGGTGGCTCTGAACTAGCACAACACAGCCAATTTTTTTTTACTTCAGTCCTTCTTGGTTGGTCTCAGAGCATCTGCTCCCCGTGTTCGCATCTGTAATGTTGCCTGAAACAATACCTTTTGGGATTTCTGTGCTGTCATTTGTAGTTGGTTTCTTGCAAAAATTCTGCTAGGGTTCTTTTGGTGGTTTTGGTGTATTTTGTTTGCTCGTTTCCACTGGGCAGCGATGAAGACACAGAAGATGCTCTGGGGCTGTGAACAAATCCCTGTTGTGATGCACAGGCTGTGTTTGGATCCAGGTTTTTGGCTCAGTTATCTACATCAAATCCATACTGGGTTTCTCACATGCAGGGTGATGTTCTGTCTCAACCATGCTAAAGAGGCAGGGGACAGCACAAAACGCGACTATAATTCCAGCCCCCTTACCTGACTACAAATCTCAGACATGCTCGAACCAGAGCTTTTCCTGTAGCTTCTTCCCTAGACGCCAGGCTTGGACACAGGCTGACCACTGCGTGGTGAGGAGCAGTGAAAAGTACTGTGGAAAGACCTGTCACCTGGAGCATCCCAAAATCTTGATCTCAAGTGCACGGATTGGCCCCTGCTTCCCAGTTACTGCCAGGAGCTACGACTTTCCTGATGTTTCTCAGAGAATTCAGGTCCTCATCTGTGTCAAGAGGCAGCGAGACTGAGTCTGCCCATTTTGCTCACTGACTGAAGTGTGCCCTGAGTCTGTCACAACACAAGCACCTCCACATTTACCATCTCTTTGAGCCAGGCCCCAACTCCCAGGAGGTTCTGAGGCAATGCCTCTTCATATTGGGTTAGTCTACAGTGCAAGTGGCCTGGAGTAGTCAAGCAGTGATCAAGTGATCTCTCCCCACATGGCACATACCTTCGCAGTGTCAAATTTATTTCAGCTATTACTAAGGGTGTGTATGAGTCAGGGACCATCATGCTATCAATAGCACTACAGATGAAATCTGCCTTCAAAGAGAGGCTATTTTGTAACTAATAGGAAATGGTTTGAGCATTGTCCAAATGACAGGTAACTCTTGATGTAATGCTTGCTGTACACAAAGCAGAAGAAGAAAGGGTTGGAAGCTCTGTGGAAATAGGTTTTTATCTTGAATCATAGGTGATTACTTTTACTTTATCTTGTGCAGCTCAAGTAGTCACAGAGTATCTGTTCTTTATCAAAGTCTGAGCTTGCCTGAGTGGCTTTCTGTAGCAGAGTCCCACTGGACAGCGATACGCTGCCGAGACAAATAGTTGTGTCAGGATTTTTGTCTGCCTTTAATTTCATTGAGCAACTTCTTGTGCTCATGCTACTGACTAGCATTGAATGGGCCAGTGATCTGAAACTGCAGAATGCCCTCTATTATGTATAAAATAGAATATGTAATAGGAGACTACTGTTACTAGCATTTGTGCTACTAGCAATGGGTGTCTAAATCAATGGACTTGTGCAGATGAATGAAAGGAGGTGTCACATCTTTTGCTCATCCCAAAGACTATTCATCTTCCACAAAAGCAGCAGCCATCACCTTCTGAAACATGCAGTGATTTGGGGTAGCAAGACTTTGGGTACTTTCCTTTAAAAAGAGCCTAATTTTCAGAGAACACTCAACATCTGGCAGCTAGAAATTCATTCATTTTTATGAGATCGTCTATTTTAGACCCCAAAATGCAGATCTTTAAGGATCTCTAAGTACTGAAAATGTTTGTTAGAAGATTCAATGAACTAAGGCTGCCAATGTTCAAATGCTTATCATAGTCTGAAACATCAGGAAGTAGCTTCCCTCCCTTCAGGAAAATGTGTTTGTGGGCACTATTTTCTTCCTTGCCTCTTAAGCAAGCACCATTAATATTTTTGGTAGCAGTACAATAACAGACTAGATGGATCATTAGATAAGGCAATTGTTTGGTCAGTAGGTAAACAGACAAATGTTTGCAGAGAGTCTGTGAAATGTAACTCTGTAATGGTTTCTCATAATATCTATACAGCCCATTCACTTTCAGTCTCCTTTTTAGTTTTGCAAATACATGATCATGTTGCAAATGGGTTTTTAGAGCCTCAAGAAATATTTTCTTATGCACCTCACAGCACTGTCTTTGCAAATGCAAAGTACTGTGTGCCATGCTACATTTATGCACTTCAGGTTTGATAGATGAGGGATGCTAATGGAATATAAACTATCAAATTAAAAACTTTCATATTAGGGATGCCAACAGTGTTTGCTGTACCTAGGAATGTGAAACGGTGCTTGCAATTTTTTTCTGTTTTTTAATATGATCCAATATGCACATTCTTATATGTCACTTTTTACAGAATGGTGAATGTACAGTTTTAATCAGGAGGTGTTCCAGATCCACAAGAAACTGAATTATTTTTGCACTGAGCAGGTTAATTATGCAGCCTGCAGAATCTGCCAGTTGCCTGTAGTTCTCACACAAGCCTAATTCTCCTCTCCCCACCTATGTTAACTCTATTCTGCTTGCACATAGCTCATCTCAGTAAATACCCTGCCCTCGTCCTACAATAATAATGAGCTGGGCTGAGCCAAAGATGTTGCAAATGTCTGAACCTACCAATATACAGGTGTGTGAGTAAGGCATTTCTGCTCCAACACTGCCCCTCCACATTTCCTACCAAGCTAGTGACATCAGGTGTATTGGACTCTCTCTGCAGCAACAAGTATTTATTTAACTGCTGAAAAATATCTTAAATGTCATGATTCTGTTCCTGTAAGTGTACTGGGAATTGTAACTCTATATCCAGCTAGGAAGGTACCTTTGGACTAGAAGAAGAAGCAATAGGAACACCTTTAACCTGTGTCCTAGGGATGGGCAGCTGGAACCACCTCTCATGCCCAGTACATGAGTCCTGCACAACATCATCCTTGCTGGTGGGAAGCTGGTCAGATGCTGGCTGGGATAAACAGGCTGGGAGATAGGACCAGTGACTGACATGGCAAAGCACAGCCTCCCGATTTGCCATGGTGCGAGACGGCACTGATTTGCCTCCCATCTGGAAGGGATTGAGCAGGGGGAAGGGGGTTAGGTGGGAAGCTGGATACCCTCCACCTCTAGAAAGTGTCTGCATTCCTTCTCTCCAGCTTTCTTGCCCTGCAGTTTGCTTATCAGATTGCAGCCTGCTCGCTGCTTGTCCACCAGAAGGCAAAGGAAGGGAAGTAATAAGTAGGGATCTCTTTCAATAAGGAATTTACAAATGATGATGAGGACAAATGATTTTCTGGTAGGGGATGTCAGCTCTGTAAAAGGCTCCCCATATTAGATTACCAGGGACTCCAAAGTAGGAAGAGAAGGTAAAAATGTTAGCAATGTGGTGGTAGCTTTGGGCACTCATTCCTCCAGCCATCTCTGGGCAAGGTAATGAAGTTCAGTGCAGCTAACTGCAAGATTAATGGAACCATTCAAATATTTAATCCTATAAAGGTATTACATGAAATGCTGACAGTAGCCGGCATGTTTTTCAGCTTGCCAGAAGTGTGCATGTGCATGTGTGCTCACAGGCTTCAATGTGAGGTCAGGGTAGGGCAGAGAAAAAGGAGAAATCCCCCACAGTTACTAATGTATAAACATGGCCACAGCTTCATATGTCTTAAATGGGACTGGAGCAAGGAGAAACCAGCTGTGATGTGAGCAGTGAGAAGGCTGGGAAAGAAAGACAGATCTCTTTCTATCTCTCATTCTCCTTACATTTTTTAATTTCTGGTGTGGAAGTATGCCCCTTGTCCAAACAGATTTTGGTCAGTGTAGGAGAAATGGCACAGGAACAGACAAATGCTCCATCATTCATACAGATCTTGACTTTCACACTCCTCACCCCATCACTAACCTGCTTTTTTCACCTGAAACACTCTTGGTGAACTGAATAATTCCTTAACTTGCTCCCCTGCCAGGGATACCCTGAAAACGCTCTCCTCACCGATAGCTAGGGCAGACTGTGCTTCCTGTGACAGTCCCAGCCTCACCTGAGCATGGTGCCCTGCAGCACAGCTGCAGTATGGACAGCAGATGCCACTTCATTACACCACCAATGTCACCATCACAGCGTTAGCATCATCCCCACTTGCTCACAGCCCCCACAGGAACAAGCCAAAACCCTGGGCAGCCCTGCATCAGAGTGTTCATTTGCAGGAGGCTGGGCAGCAAGTGATGACAGTCAAAAAAGAGCATCTCATATCTTCACCTGGAGCTTCTTCCCAGCCCAACCCACCTGCTGGAGAAGAGCATGGCTTGTTCCTTTAGACCTTTGTTGGCAGCTATGTGATGTTACTTCGGGTAGAGGCTGGCTGGAGGACATGGGAGGGACACTGCTCCCTCTGGGGCATACAGCCAAGGGCCACCAGGGGAAGGGAGGTTTGTGCCTGCAAGAAGGGGCAGACATGGGAAGGGAAGGTGGGAACTCGCAGGGAGACCAGAGCTGCACTTTGGGCAAGGTTGATGGGGTGGAGGGCCAAAGACATGGTGGTCAGTGGTCACCAGCTTCTGAAGCCCTTTATTTCTATTTTACCTTACCTACCTGACTCTGAGTTTCCTCTGTCTCTAAGAAAGTTAAGTGCTTTAGTCAGCATCTTAAAACAGCCTAGCTTTTTGAGTCTAGCAGCCTTACTTTGGGGGCATCCAATTAAAAGTAAGCAGCCATAGGCATAAAAAGATCTGCCTCATCTACCAGTCTGGCTTCAGGTCCTGTCAGAGCAAAGAACTGGGAAAGCATCTTCTAAGGCAAAAGATTTTCATGTGAATTGTAACTGCCTGCAGCCCTCACATATGCACGACATGCCTGGCCCAAAGCCTCCAGCCTGTTTCGCATGAGGGGCTGACTGGGCACCAGGCTGCTGTAGCTTTCTGCTCATTCCTGAACGACCAGCTGTGGGCTTATTATTTGCAAAATGGCCTGCTCTTGCTTTGGACTTTGCTTCACTGCTTTTCCCATTACCAACACACCACAATTTATTGCATTTATTCAAACTCCTCGTGCTTGACAAAGCAGAGATTTAGGATGGCACCACTTAGCCGTCCTAAGCCATCATTTACATCCTGCACAGAGCAAAGGCCTCCAGGAGATGGGAAACTGCTTCTGGTGGTAAGAAGTAGCTGGGACATAAGGGAAGGTGTTTCCACCATGAATGACTCTGGGGAGCATTTTGGCTCTCCTAGTGGCTCCACTTAATAGATGAAGCTACAGACAAATGCAGAGGCAGCACAAGACTGTAATGTATTCAATAGCCTTTAACTCACAGCTTCCTCACGAGAGGTTTGTTGAACCTATTGAATTTTGTTTCCACAGTTTGGCCTTGCATGCTTTTCTCATGGAAAGTTTCTGGTAGGTGGTAGGAATAGGGATGGACGATAGAGGCCAGTTGATTTTGTCTGGGTTTCACCTTGGAAAATCCTGGAGGAGGGATTCACCTTGGAAAATCCTGGAGGAGGGAGAGATGTTCAGATGTGGCTTTGCTTAGCAATGTCCTCACCACTGGGACAGGCTCCAGCTGTTCCTGAGCAATCCCAGGATCATGTCCTCTTTCCATGTGCCCCCACAGCACTGCATGTGTTGATGCACCCCACAGCCCTTCTGGGACCAGCAGATTCAGTCCCTTTGGTGGCAGCACCCTGCTGTCATCCCAGATTCAGGAGCACTGCTGCCACGTGGAGGGCCTGGCACAGCTTCCCTGCAGCGAGCAGAGGATGCATCTGTGGGAGAGGTTGCAGCAACACGTCCAGATGCCAGGCATCCAGCTGGAAAGCCCAGGTCAGAAATCTGGATGCTTGCTCCATGTAGCACACGCACAGTGTGACCAGCGTGTTCTGGTCC
This sequence comes from Oxyura jamaicensis, assembly GCF_011077185.1. Lineage (NCBI taxonomy): Eukaryota > Metazoa > Chordata > Aves > Anseriformes > Anatidae > Oxyura > Oxyura jamaicensis. The sequence continues at coordinate 28,376,176 of NC_048895.1, forward strand.
CAGACATAACTGTGGAGGCCATTTGCACAGGAGTTCTGGGATTAAAGCAGTCCAGAAAAAGCAAGGTGTTTACTTCCCTATGGAAAACTTTCCAGCCAAATTGAAAAGACAGCTATGTCAGGTAATGTTAATAGGAAGAGGGAATTGTATTCCCCCTCCTCTCAGACCTCTGTTCTCAGCAGTCTTTCCCCCACAGAGTGAGTAGGGCAGAGGAGATCTGGGCAAGGCTCCCCTCCATTCCCCAGTGCTTTCTTGGGAAAGGATGGTCATAATAATTCAGGTTGTGAGGGGCAGCTGGATGCTGCTTGCTCCAATCCCTGCTCTCAGCAGGGCAATTTCAAAGCTACAGCAGGATGCTCAGGGTGCTGTCCACTTGAATTTTGAGCATCTCAGGCAGTGGAGATCCCACACTCTCTGACCCCCTGTTCCAGTGCTGCTTTTTGTACAGCCAGCCATGAGCACCTATTGCTGTGGTAGCAGCAAATGAAGCAGAGCTTCCTGAGGATACTGGAGACACACCTGAAGCCCCAGAGAAACAGGGCAATCCAAAATGGATACAGGGAGAATAACAGCACCCAAGGTCTCCGGCAGACAAAAGAGGGGGTTACCGTTGGGTGGGGAAATGCCATTTGGAAAACACATTACTCATCTTGTTTATGTAAGTACAATAAATCAGTGTAAACCCAAACAGCCAGGCAATCAGAAAGCTGCAGAGACCTCAGTGAAGGGCAGGGCAATGACAGCCGATAGCTCTTTAAATAATAACAGTGTTTTTTCTAAGGGACTCCCGGTTCATATCATTGCAGTCTGCAGCATGCAAAAGATAAGGCTCCCTGTGCCCCACAGATAGCTCCAATTTCCCCAATAATTGATAGCTGCAGCTCTCCCTGGAGAAATGAAAAGGAGCATCATAATGTCTGCATTTTTCATTCAGCACAAAGCCAGGCTGGTCTGCACCCTGGTGAAGCTTGGCAGTGGCTGCAGTGAAGCGGTGGGGAAGGGGGGACTGACAGCCCAATTGTATCCTGAATCTCCCAGCAAACAGCCCAGGCCTGTGCCTATGAACAGCTACATAAACAGCTCAGGCAAAACAACTGGAGCAACAGGGATCTTGATTTACTTCAAGGAAATTAGCGTACAGACTCCTCACACTGTATTTCACACCCGCAGTCAAGCTGTCTTTAGAAGGAATGAGAGGAAATGTGGAAGGAGGCATGGGGTGAAAAACAACTTAACACATATATATGAGAACATCTTTTTTTTTTTTTTTCTTTTTTTTTTAATCCAACAGTAAAAAAAAATGCAGAAGACTTGCAATCACAGAGGAAAAAATAAAAATAAAATTGAGAGCAAATCCCACTTTTTCTTCAAGCTTCCTTGTAGATTATGATGAGCTTGCCAGGGGAGATGAGTTGGGGAGCAGGGGGATGGTATTCTCATCTTGGAACTACAAATCCAAAACCTAAAATGACTGCAATGACAAAAACTATTCTCAGAAGGGGGATATCTTGGCTTTTGTGTTGCAGGAGTGTGGGGTCAGCACTGTGTGGCATGAGGCAGCACAGACTGTGATAACCAGGACAATTTCTTGCTCCAGCACCTGACAAACTGAAGCAGATATTTCCATGTGTTATTTATTCATTCATTCATCCATTCATTTTGGCAGTGGTACTCTCATTTTTTTTCAGTGAAAGTGGAAAATGTGGTAGGCAGATAATTATGATCCTAGTGACAGGGCACTTGCTTTTTTTTTAATTGCCCAGGCATCTTACTAGTAATCCTTAGACTCTCAGAGCACATCAATTCAAGGAAGTGATGCAGGCAACAAGATGGAGAAAAACACCTTGGAGCAGGCCCACCTGGAGGTCACTTTCCCGAGGCCATCTGGACACATGTATTAGAGCCCTCAGCCCCAGTTTGTTTCCTTAACCACAAACCCAGTTTCTTCCTAAGCCTATGACAAGCTAAGCAGGTTCCCTTTCCTTTTGCCAGCCCCTGTATGATACGTGATAGATGGGGTCACATCCCCCGGGGATGGTATCACAGGACAGGGAAAGCGAGGAGCCTGCCCCACCATGCTCTGCCCAGGCCAGGTCTCAGCATCCCAAGCAGGAGATGTGATGAAGAGAGAGCAGGACTAGGAGGCTGTGGGTGAATGTGTCAGACACAGGCTGGGGAATGTAAAAGAGGCTGATTGAATTGCAGGCATGGTGTGTAAGGCATTTAAGCACATGAATGGGAACAGGTCTTGTACAACAGTGGCACAAGGAGAATGAGGCTAATCTATTTTAGCAACACCAGGACTGGGGAAGCAGCTGTTCCCAACTTCTGCTGCCTCCAACACTTCCAATTGCCCATAGTCCAAGTGGAAATGATTTAAGTGGGGCTAAACCTGCATCTTGGCCAAACTAGATTGTTTTAGTCTACTTTTCTGTTGGAGAGGCAAGTTATGTAGGAACCAAAGGTAACAGCTTTTATTAGATCATATTATTTTTCTCTCCCACTCTCCCCAAAGGAAAGAAAGTGCCTTTATGCTGAATTTTTGTTTGTTGTTCTCTTCAGATCTCACGGACTTGAGAGCCTTTCTTGCTCAATGAATCCCCTAACAGCATCATCTCCTTCCAGCCACAATAACACTATTGTCACAGCAGCAGCACAGCAGCTGGGTGCTGAGGCTGAGGCCACGATCTTCCACTCCTGGAAGGAGTGTGTGTTTATTAACCAGCCTGAGGAGGAACTTGCCCAGGCGGGAGGTTACAGCAGCAGTGGGTCTTGTACCTCTGCTGGGCACACAGGTCTGCAGGCAGTAGCATCCTGTGCTCCTGCCTGTGCATTACACAACACACAGCAGAGCGACCTCAATTTGCCACAGAAAAGAGCAATAACATCCCAAAGAGACTTCTGTAGAATTTGGAGGGATGGTGAGCAGAAAAGCATGTTTCTCTGACCCTCTATGACCTTTATGGCTGGATGTGTTTTGGATGTGTTCCTGGATGTGTTTTGTCCACTGAGATCAAGCGGCCACTCTTACCCTCCACTCAGTCACAAAGAAAATAACATAATTCACCCAAGGACTCTCCTGGGTTTCCATTTCTCTGCTCTTCTCTGGAAACAGCATAAACAGGAAGTTTTTTATTTGTTTGTTTGATGGAACTGTTTGCACAACATCATTTACATGACTAGGATTGCTGCAAAGCATCTTAAAAGTATCTGAGCAGTGCCACGCTACACAGAACAGCCACGGGTGTGCACCATATGCAACACTGCGAGGCACAGAGAGAGGCAGCAAAACTACAGGGAGAGCCCAGGGAGCAGGAGGAAGGCTTGCTGTGATCACTGCCCTGATGAGCAGGGGGACAGGTATGTTGGAGAGATAAAAAGTGAGAAAATGTCCTCTCTCACAGTGACAGGATAGAGGCTTCAGCTGAGATGAGGAGTGGACATGATCAGTTCACGGAGACAAAGATGAGGTATGATAAACTCAACATGATGAAGACAACATGTAGGTCACCTCAGGAAATTAAGGCAGTAGCTGGGGGGAAAAAATGTTTCATTGTTTCTCCTTAGATGTAAACTGGGGCTGAATTTGCACCTCAGAACAAGCAATGCAGCAGGGGTATAATATGGGCTGAGTCTTTGTAGACATCCTTCCCATGTTCAGGACCTTTCAGATATTGCCAATTCCCAAATAATTTCTTCTATATTTCCACTTTCTTGTAAACACAGGAAGCTAACTACAGGGAAAGGAGGATCCTAGACTGATTTCTGCCTATTATAGCTAATGGAAAGGTATCATGACACAGGTGTGCTATTATGAGAACACAACAAAACAAGGTGGAAGCAATGACCGAATACCAAATGTGTGGGACAGTGGGAGGTTCAGCAACAGGAGGTAAGGGCAGCAGATGCAGAGGTGTTTTGTCTTCAGGGGATGGATGTCCTGCTCTGTGAGAATTCCTGCCAGGGCAGAGTAAAGGTTTGGGCATCCCATGAGTCACGGCCTCACTAAATCCAGACGCTTCTCCTGTCTGCCCAAGCCTCCTGTGCTTGTCTGCCTGGTCAGGGAGAGTTCTGATGTAATCCTTTCCTGGTGCTATCCCAGTCAAGGCTCAGAGGGGGGAAGAAAATAAAGGGAAAACAAAATTGACTCAAACCTCAAAAAGCTTGTTTCTTAATTTGGAATTTCTTATTTAGCTCTGGGTTAGAGGGAATGGCTTTGCTCCCCTTTATCCAGGCTGGCTTGTCCATCTGCAGAGGGTTCCACTGGAGGCTGCAGCTCCACTCACAGCATCCTAGCTTCTTCTCTGAAGCACTGGCTGGCCAGCAGCTACACACAGGTGTAGATCCTCTCTCCCAAAATCTCTCTGCAGATCAGGCACTCCAAGAAAGCAGTGAGAAGTATATGCAAATACCAGAAGATAGGGCTTGTCTGCATGCTTAATCTTTCTAAAATCCCCTGGTTGAAAGACAGCCACGGCAGGTTTGTGCGGATGGGTGTAGGAGCACCACATAGCACTTAGAAAAAAATACTTGAGAAAAAAAAATAATTAAAAAAATAAAAAATAATAATAATAATAATAAAAAAAAAAGCAGTACAATGTATAGATCTGGGGTGAGGAAGGGAAAAGACAGCTTCAAGCAATCTGATTTGTGTTTATTACATGCATGGCATAATTAGAGAGGAGAAAAAAAAAATGCCCTAGCAGTATTTTCTATAAGATATTGAACCCAAAAGGAGGGCAAACTGAGGCCAGTAAGGAGAGGTACAAGCTCAAACCTAAATCATTTTAGCCCTGCTAAAAACCAGGACTGCTTGCTGTTTGCCTGAATGTCCCTTTATAGAAGACTTCTTATGCCAAGGTGGAAGTGGCAAAAGGCTGGATGGACAGAGGAGGGCCAAGCAGGTGAGGCTGATCCTCAGCTTCAGCACTGTGGCACTTGCCTGTAGCAGGAAAATACATAGATTTCTCCAAGAAGTGATGTTACCAGCTCTGTGCAGGAGGAGATCGCTGGGTGCTCCAGGTCTCACAGCTGCAGCGAGTGCAGGAATCACATCTCCCGCTGTGGAGGAGAGCTCTGACACCTCTTGATGAGAAAGGTTGTTTATTGCGACAGTCATTAAAAAGAACAGGGGAAGAAAGAGCTCTTTGAATTCAATGTTACAGGCTAAAACAAAGTAATTGTCCTTGTTTTCCAAGAACTGAGTGACTCAATAGAAAAGTTAAAGTGGTGGAAAACTATTTGTCCATTTATAGGGCTGTTCATTCATGCAGTGTGCAGGGACAGTCCCCAGAGAGCCTTGCCATGTCACCTTGGATTATGAAGGATATGAGCTTAGCTCCGCTGGATCAACAAGCAGGGCAAGAAATGGAAGTCTCAAACAGGTTCGCTGAAGGAGGAGAAAATACTCTGCTCCCTGGTACATGCTGCTCCTCAAGTGGAGACACAGAAGTAAGAAGCAGTAATAGCACAGAGGAGGAACACAGGACAGTGAACAGCAAAAAGAAATGCAAATCAAGGGGACAGATTCTCCTCTGGGGCAGGTTGACTTGGGGGACAAAATTTGTCTTACAGCACATTGCTGGAGCTGTAGGTTTTGTAATGTATGCCCTGGTGGATCTGGGCTACAGGGCCAGCCTGCAAGAGAAGAGTGTTCGCTGCTGGAATAATGATGGCTTAAGAACATAAGTAGCTCCGCAGAAAGTATTCTTTCTACAATTATAATGGAAAGTAACATATATATAAAGCCAGCCAGAATATTTTTGCTTAAACGTTTTTATTGAAGTGCAGTGTTTTGCCAAAGTTGAAACATTTCATGGAACCACTAGTTATAACTAAGGATTTCTTTTGGCAGGAAGATCTCTGAGAGGCAGGCTGGGCCCTCCCATCAGACCAGGAAATAAGCTCTGGTAGAAAAATAAAAATGAAAACCCTCCACAATCTTTTTCAATTTGAAAAGAAATGTTCCTACACAGTTCTTTTATGGTGGAAAAAGCATTTACAGGACTTTGTTTTCAACCCCTCAAAAACTAAAAATAAAAAATGTTACTTCTGAGGCATTGAAAGTGGCCTCAGAATAGCTTTCTCCATCTCCAGCTGCCTTTAAATCCAGGTCCATATGCATCTTGAACCCAGTACTTAGTATTCCTAGGACAGGCCATAGGGTAGCAGTACAGCTCCAGCCCTCAGTAACTGCAATGTCTGTGAGGATAACTGAGGTGCAGTAAATGATGGGAATAAGAACCACATGTAGATATATGCAAGAGTAACAATTCCCAAAGAAAAACAACATGCAGGACACATAAGAAATTGAAATTTGGGGCTGAACTTGAGGACAGCCTTTGTTCACTGATACCAGCCTTTTACAGCATTAACAGTGAAGCACACCCATCACAGCAGTGGCACCAGGTCTTGAAAAATATACTGCAGGTGCAACTGGAGATTGTGTTGCTGCCTCCTGGCCCTCTTAACTATTCCTCAGTCTCATCTTCTGGCACACTCACACCTCGTCTTTCATCCTGACCATTTTTCCTTCTTCTTGTCTGCTTCCTCTAAAGTCCTCCTTTTGTTATGCATCTCTTTATTTCCCCTGAGTTTAACACAAACATTTAGAACAACCTTGAGCAACCAATACAGCAAATAGACGGGATGAGATTCATCAAAGGGAAAGTGTAAGACTAGAGATGTGTTATACCCTGGTGTGCTTGCCATAACAGCACTGCTATACTTTGGATATTTTCTTAAGATGTCTGGACAACTTAAAGCATTGCAGGTTGCATTTCAGGGTGAACATCTGAGGTTACTTTGGAGATGAAAAACCTTTCTCCCTTATTTTATTATACAATAGTGTTCCTTATTCCAAAGATCAAACAATCACATAGGTTGTATGAGCATGCATTTTGCTGAGATCCCATATCTTAAGACAGAGGTTTCCTTGCTGGTAACTACTCTCAAAGCTTACCTTTTAATGGCTTGGACCCTAAGTCTAACAGGTATGAATAAAATGAGTCCAACTGTTGTCAGTATTGCATTTTGTTTAAGAGACAGGACTTGCAGTTTCTTCTTCAATCTAGTCCCAGGGAGTTTCTGCAACATACGAGCACTGAAGGAACCAAGAAATGCAGTCATGGCAGTGCTTCTGCAGGGTGGCTTTCTACTTGGATATTCAACCCCATTCTACATGAAGAGACAGATTTATACCATGGTAAATGATTTCTGCTGGAAGACTGGGACCCAGGTGCTCCCAAGGACTGTCAAAGCCCCCTTACTGATGCCAGCAGCACAATTCTAGTAGATAAATAGATAAGTCTGAAAAGGAGAAAGGGAAGTGCTTAATAACTGAGATTAAGTTACATACTGCCTATATTTTAATGGGATTTACCCCCAGATTTTCCTCTAAAGTACTTTTCTTCAAAAGACGCCAATAAATTCTTTTTTACTACTGGGTGAAGCCTACCATCATTACACACCCACATACAGTAAGTGTACAAATCCCTATCTGGAAAAGAGGATGGGAATAAATGCAAACAGTCCTGTTTGAAAATACTGTCCTGGTGTCTACTGAAATATCATGCATGGAGATGCCACTTCCAGCAGAAGGAAATTAGGAGGTCCTACAAAAAGGGAATTCTACCTCCAGAACCTGGGGCATCCCTCAGCACCCCACAAAAGAAGGCTGCTCTGTAATTTATACACAGCCTTTACCACTGGAGTGTGCCTGTGGGAGAGGTCCCAAGGAGATGTCCAACACCACTGGAACCCATGGTGCTGACAGGCAGCTGCCCAACCTGCTCCTCTGTGCTTGCTCTCTGCAGAGCAAACATTGCAGGCTGATAAACCTCAGCTTGCTTACAGTCCCTACACTAGTACTATCTCAACTATTTAGCTTATTTTTCTCTTTTTAATCCTCTTAACTATGTTCACTAATTCAGCTTTTAATCATAAGCCTATTTATGTAGATACATTTTTTTCATCAGCATTCCTCCACTAATCTGAGTTCTCCAAAATACCTTCTTACTCTACTTAAATAACTCTCTTCATTCCTAATGACTTCTATCTTCCCTGCTTTAGTTCTTTACCACTATTATTATTAGTTCCAAAAACAGTCTCTTGCCAGGACCTTTCTAATAGCTCTTCTGCTGTAATCATCTCTGTAGGCTGAGCCCTTCAGCTTGAGAGAGACTGCTGAAGACACTTCTGCACAGGATCCAATTTGCTCCTGTCCAAGGCAATCCATTCAAAACATTATCGTTATTTGTGTGTACGGTAGTGGGGCCAATACAGATGATAAAATCCCCTCTTGAAAAGCACTGACCACTGTGCCAAGACAGGAAGGTGTGGGAGAGCACCTTGGGGTACCTGAGGAAGCAGGGAGGCAATGGCAATGGTGCTGCCCAGGGAGAGGGTAAGGGGACTTCTGTGGCACTGTAATGAATAAATAGTGGTGGCAGTATCACTGCACAGAAAAGATGTCAGAGAGCAGAGGGAAGATCATGGAAAGCAACCTAAAAATATTCATCATTCTCTTCACTCTTTGGGGTGGAATATTTGTATGTATTCTCATTATACACAGCCCAAAATAGAGCATATTCCTTGAGACAACTTTAGAAAGAAAGAATAGATATCCATTTTTATGAAAAACAGTCTCCAGGACATTTTCTGTTCCTCTAACAGTGCTTTTTATTTAAATTGAAGCATGTAATTTCAGTCACATTCCAATGGGGAAAAAAAAAAAAAAAAGTTAATTTAAAGAAGTTAATTTAAACACTTGTACTATTGTTTCCTTCTTCATTGTTATATCCCACTGAAAATGAGAGGAAAAAAAAAAAAAAAGAAGGAAGGGGCATGACCAGTCACAAGATTCCATACAGTACATCTTATTAGATCCTAGGACTTCCAATTTTTCTGGCAAGAAAACTCCCCTTGTTTGCTGCAAGAACCTCAAGAGCCTGTAGAAGTTTGTGTCCTGAAGGACACAATGCACAGCAGTGGTGCCTGAAATTTTGGGGAGCAGGAAACTCCTGGCAGCACATCTGGCAGCTGCCATGTAGCCATGCCGCATGGAGGACATGGGCACAGCAGATTCTGTCTCAGAAACACTGCAGGATTTCTGCTGCTGGAAAATGTCAGTGATACCAAAAGGTAAATGTTCAGAATCTGAGGAGACTGACAATATCAGCATTTTTAATCCCAAATCGGGATATATTTTTTTCAAAAGTAGAATTAATTTGCTCAGACAGTTTTATTAATTATTATGAAATTCTGCTTAGCCTGTTCTGCTGACAGACACCAAACTATTTCTCAGGAAAATAAGCACACTAGCTTGGGGAGGGGTGCAGGCGAAAAAGTAAACAGTGTGTTTCTACTGGAGCCTTTAACAAACCATCACCCCATCACCACTGCAGACAAGGGGCCTGCTGCTGACACAGAAGCATTTCAAATGAGACACATATCCCAAGTTTTCTTACCTCTTTAATATCACTAAAGCTCTCTTGGTACTTTTCCGTGAAGACTATTATTTTCACGAGCTTTCCACGCAGCGAGTTACATTATTTCCAAGCTAAGTTGCCCAGCCAGTTCACTGGATAATCTGTTCTCCTTTGCTTGGACAATTGAGCAGCATTTGCTAGACAATTGTGATTCAATTACTTAATTTGTGATTATATCTGATTTAGGTTAATCGTGCAGCACTTGTAGGACAGGCTGCTTGGAAGGACAGGGTATATACAACTTGCATAGCCAAAGAGGTGCCTGGTAGGATCTCTCTCTCTGTACACAGTTTGTAGGAAGACCTTCAAGAAATAAAACAAACTGCTGAAATGGCAGATATTTATTATTCTCTGAATGTGCTTTGTGTTCTAACAAGATCAGAGCCTGTTTTGTTTGCTGAACTGATCCTTCACATTCACCCAGTGCAATTAGGCTAACATTTGTTTCACTTATGCACCACCAGCACTCCGAAATACGAGTGCAAATAAATTCTAACCCTCCAGTGGGTTACAATTTGTTGTGGCATGTATTTTAAGACAGAATCACATACAAGAGCAAGAAAACCATATGGTTTTCCTTTAAGTTGATCAGGTAGAGGAAGACATAGTTAAGCCTGAACTCGGGTGCTGAATCTCCATCATCCCTGGGTTTGAAGTGGTCATTTGCACCACTACAAAAGAACAAGAAGTGCTACTAAATTGTCCTCTTTAACTGGTGAGGAACCCTCTCCTTTCCAAGGCCAGATTGCTAATGCCACTTTGCACAAGGCCATCAACCTACCAGACCAGAGGGGTCACTCACACTTCCATCCACTATCGTTTCCCACCAGCTTCCCACCCAGTAAATCCCCAGAAATATTACTATTCTTTCCCAGAGGAACACTGAGAAGTGGGACAGGAATCCCACCTGGCTAACTCCTCCAACAGACCAAGTTATTAAATTCTGGATGTATGATGCCATTGCTGCAGGCTGGAAACTAGTCTCTAGTTTTATTGTCAGCTCACTGGTGGCTGTGGAATTGATTGAATCCATCAAGGTTTTTCTTGAGAGAGGAAGGCAGGACTTACTGTACAAGTACAGACCAATTTTCACATGCTTAAGATCTCTTCTAGGAGAAGTGTTTATTGTTTGTGCACATATTTTGCAATGGAGCTGAAGAAGGAGTGCACCTCCAGTGCATCCTGGAGTAAATAATTACAGTGCTTGACAGAAATGTCCAGGCAATGTTTAAGTACAAGTCACCCTTTGCATACACAGAAAGCCTGACATACCCTGAGCTCATGGCTATCCTAAGCAAGATCATTTTTTTGTGCATTTCAATCTAAAATTCAAGGTTTCAATAAAGTTTATTAAAAAGACGAAGCTTACACTGCAACTGCCCGCATCGGCTACTCACGGGTAGGTGATGTCAAGCAACAAAATTCATGTGAAAATAGTCTCTGCTAACCACAGGGAAACCAGAGGTTTGTTCTGTATTCCTGAGTGGGTATTATACTAACCCGGGAGTATAATAGAGGGCATTGATGGGTGCCCACCACCCACTCTGTGTTACTGCTAAAACCTCCCACCGGGCTTTGTAGGCAACATCAGTGCTTCCTTCCCACAGCCCATGAGATGGGCAGCCAGATCCCCACAGAGGCACATCTCAGTCTCCAGCAACGAGACCCCCAGCCCTTGCAGAGATTTGTTTTGAGGCTTCTCTTCGCTTTTCCACTTCTCGGGCAGTGTTTAATGGAAACTACAAGGAAAAGAAAAAAAAAGAAAAAAGAAAAAAAAAAAAGATCTGCTTCGTTGCTTTTCAATTAGATAAAAACTCCCATTAGTGATGCAATTAAGGCGCCGATTTCAAGACTGTTGCTTAACAGCCTCCTTGACATTTCACAGAGCTCATTTGTTTTGCTTTGTTTTTTCCTTTTCACAAAAACAGATGCAAAAAAATGATTCACTCACAGAAATGCAGACAAAGCAGAAAGACTCAAAGGAGTGGGAGCAGGGCAAGGCAGGCATTCTGCAAGAGTGAGGAAGGAAAAAAAAAAAAAAAAAGAGAGAGAGAAAAAAAAAAGTATTGCTTATGCTGTCCTATAGGATAAGTCCTAGCCAAGAGGAATAGGACAGAGCAGAAGAAAACAGAGTTCTCCTGTGATCCTAAAGGCCTGGTAGTTGCTGGAGAACAGCACAGGTGCTGAACTTGAAAAATACAATAGCATAGAATAGGGCAGGAATTTTGCTCAGTAGAACTTTTCATTGCATTTCTTAATTAGATTAAAAAGTTAAACAGAATGAAAATGCATCAAAGTAGGTCATATTTTCCTTTGAAAATATATATATTTTTTAAAACCAAATAGTTTAATTTCATTTGAGATGGCCTTTTTTAAAAAATACAAAACACTGTTTTTTGCAGTTGAATAAACATCTCTAACCACAAAAAAAAAAAAAAAAAAAAAAATGTGAAGAAAATTTGAAAACCAAATTGAATCTGAGGCTTGAAAGATGAGATGTCTTAGAAAACACTTAAAAATCACTCTCCACTGAGATGCAGAGAAGGGAGAGGAGGGCAGAGCCTACCCAAACAGCAGTACCATAGAGGTGAAGTGGAGCAAGCTCATTGCTCTGTGGCATGCAGCACTTAATGGCAATGGGGATCTAGAAACATGCCCCTTGCTGCTCAGGCATACACAGGCTTTTTACATGTTTATGCTGCCCTTGCACCCCCATCTTTCTGATTGTCATTATCTCCTGCTTTTCTTCTTCATGCAGATGTTTGAAAAGCATTTCTTCTTGTTATTCAGAAGGAATTATTTTGCATAAACTATAACTGAGAGCTGATACTCGCATCCCTCTGGGGAAAAAAGGAAAAGAGACAGGGTTCAGCACCTGCTGCCTTTGAACTTCCCTGGCATTGCAGCTTCATCAGGCCAAAAAGCAGCAAACAGAAAAATCCTATTCTGAAAACATTTTTTTTAGAGTCAGAGACCAGCGTGGCCAGAGCAGTTGGTGAATATAACACACAGCCACCTAGACACAGATCTGTAAGATGGACAAACACCTCTCATCCACTTTGTGACCTATGGTCCAGGAGCTATGAGGAAAAATATATTTGTGTGCAAGGAATAACTTTCCCCTCTTGGTTTTGCCACTCATCCCTGCTGGTTCTATGCAAGAGATTCCTACCCCAAAAATGCTAATATCTGCTGCCTTCAAATCCTTCCTTAAAATATTCACACTTCTGAAAATCCTGGATGGGCCCTGGTGCATCTCCAATGCTGAGATCTCAAACCCCAGTGCAGCTCAGGCTCATCTCTCGCTCTGGTTAACATCTCAGTGCAAAACAGCCATTGAATCTGAGCTCAACACGGTGTGGCAAACCTGGTGAGCAGCCCAAGGAAGGAAACAGCCAACGTGCTCTACTCACTGCCTTATTCATCATCCGTCACTGCAGGCAGATAGTGCTTCAGACCTGCTGTTAATAGTTTCCTGGGTGATCTATAACAGACTTGCACCTTCCCTCTCTTTCTACTCCAGTCATGCAGCATTATGATATCCTTCTCTGGTTGCCAGAAATAACTGTTCACAGAAAAGGGTCCCCAAATCCCCAAGTGATGGGAGTGGGTGAGGTACTGAGCAGCTGGAAGGTTCTCTCTGTTATACTTAGTGTCCTTCCTGACCAGCAGTGCTAGAAACGCTACAGGTGAGACAAGAAAAGCAGTTCTACTCAAGTCATCACCCTGAAATCCTCCATGAATGATTGTCCCCTTCCCCTCACCCCGCCCCCCCCCCCCGAAAAAAAAAAAAAAAAAAAAAAAAAAAAAAAAAGATCTCTGGAAACAGAAAACTCCTTTGCAAAAACATTGCCTCTCAGAGAGGGGCTGAGGAAATGCAGGCACCTGAGTGAGGCTGGTACATCTGTTTGCATCTGCAGCATGCTCCTCTGACTTCTCCCACTTCTTTTCCACCTCCAGTAGTTTGCTCCCCTCCTTGTGTTGGCACACAAAGCCTCAGTCAGCAGCCACCGCCATCCTCCTCCATCACCCCAGGAGAGATGCTGAGGGGAGCTGTGGGAACAGTGACTGGAGGAATTCCCACCTCGTGGCCCTTATATACACATGTGTAGCTGAAAGGACTGATGGACTTCTCAAGTGCAGTGCAGTACGTTTGCTGAATGCTTTGCCTGAGGGGTCTTGCCAAGCTTCACTCTATCTGGCTGACTAAATCCAGATTAAAGATGCATGGCTCTGCCAACTGCTGCTTTTCAATTTAGATGCTCGCACTGTATTCTTATTTATTTATTTTTAGAATATTGATTTTTTCAGGAGGCAAAGCAAGGGATGTAGGAAAAAGTGATAAGTCCAACAGTCAGCGGTGTTAGACTTTTAAGGGACTAAGGAGATTTGTTTCTTAAATACAGCAACTGCCAAATGCACCAGTTTATCTAAGCTACAGCATCCTGAGCCTGTTCTAATTCAAGGTCTGTAATAAAGTAACTGACTTTGTTGGGAGCAAATCTGGGGTACGAAGTAGCTGCCAATGAGGGACAGCCTCATTGGGTTACCCCAATGAGAGTATCCCAGATAGCTCCTTTGAAATGAAAATCATTTTTTGCAGATGTGTGCCTGGTGGCAGGAGGTAACCCTGCATGCACCCAGGGCTGCCCTCCGCAGCGAGGCAGGCAGCAGAGGCAGTGCTATCAGCACAGACCAGCCACAAAGCATGAGCTGGGGGTGCCTGGGTCCGTTCTGAGGTGTCCCATGGTGACAAGACAAGGAGTGATGTGATTAAAGTAGTCCAGTTCTTTTGACACGTACTTCAGGATAACAAGACAAAGAGCACCTTTTTACCAATCCCAACAAGCATTACCATTTTACTTACACCTTTTCTAGCACTAATTGTACAATTACTTCCTTAATCCATCAAGAGCAAAAGAAAAAGTACTTACATTTAGCAGACAGTTTGAATCAAGGTTGTGGGTCTTTTTTCCTTTAAACCTTTAAAACTATATTTGCTTGAAGTGCTTCGAATGTTTTATTGCTCATACTACAGTACATAACAAAGTAATTGTGTAATTAAGAGATAATGTCAATGCAATAGAACATTGTTGACAAGATAATAGCCTCCTGCTGCTATAGAAAAGCCATGGCAATGCTAAAGAGTATGCAGGAAAAATATACATAGAGAAAATTAGATGGGATTGTTTGTTTTTAAACCAAACTGGCAAGCTCTGATTGGCCCAGCTGTAGTTTAGTATAGGTTGGACTCCCGCCACAGCAAAGTGCCAGTTTATTCAAAAGAGGACTCAGATCTTGTGCAGTAAGAGGGTGCATACATCAGGGAAGAGGGAGGAATCTACCCTGGGGTCTGATCTCCCAGGAAGATCTCCCAGGGATCTCCCAGGAAGACCTATAGGAGAAGCAATAGCAGAGAAACAATGCCTGAAGCTCCTAGCAGGTGGGATGCTCACTTTGCTGTCCTGCTGAGGCTCTGCAAGGCTGGGAGACCACTGGATTATTTGGCCCCACATTTTTCATGCACCTGTAAGGAAACCAGGAGAGAAAACACCTAAACGTCAGCTAGATTGCAACCTAGTCTCATTTAGCCTTGGGAATGAACACTAAACCTCGGGCGTAGAAGTTCACTGCCTCCTGTTTGCTAGTTTGATATATGAACTCATGATCCTATGGATACCCAGGGCTGAAGGAGGGATGGGTTTGGATACAGAGGCTACAGAAAGTGACTTGGGAAGGAATATTATATCAGGGAGTACTAAACAGGGCCACTTACTGCACAGTACTCTTGGCAAGGTTGCACCAGCATGTTACTACCAGCCACGTGATTTCCAGCATTCATATTTTATGTAAGAGGGACATTTTCTTCTTTTCTTTTATTTTTTTAATATACTTTGTGTACCCAGACACAAATAGAGTAGCTCTTTGAATTGTGTCTGGGTACAAGTACTTAAAAAAAAAAAAAAAAAAAAAAAATCATCATACTCAGTGAATTAAAAGATTGTAAAGTTAGATACTCAAAGATAACAATAAAAAGAGGTCTGTGCAAGCTTGCTTCAGTCCTCTGTGGGCAAAGAATGTGGCATGGTCTTTAATTTCATGCCCACAAACGCCACCTCCAATCACCCTCACCACTTGGAGTGCACAGTGGATCTGCTCCCTGTAGAAGCAGCTGCTCAGTAGTTCATTTTATCTTCATTTTTCTATGTACAGCCCCAGGCCTTATTTATGTACACTGTGAAGACCTAGTCTGAATACATCATTAATCACGAGTTCTTTGCAGCATTCATCACTGTAGCATCTGAGTGGTTTGTAAAAACTGGTTAACTGATATATGCAACAAATCTTGAGAAAATAAGTGGTGGTGTTACTTCCCATGGGTATGGCTAACTGATACACTGAGAAATTATCTCTGAAATGTCCACCAGTTTTAGGTGGTAATATGTGTAATGCCTGATTTGGTCAGGGACACAAGGTTTTGTAGTGCTTTAATTGCTTTGGAGTCCAGTTGCTGATTTCTTTCTTGTATTTTCCAAAGCAAACTCCACAGCTCTCATTGTGTGCATGCAGGATGTGGAAAACACAGCAGCTCTCTGCCTGGAATCACATGAGAGTCTTGTATCTGCAGCACAGACAGCATCCAGTCCATTCTTCCAGGTTTGCACTGACTTCAGCCATGCTGATCCTGCCCACCATCTTCTGCAGTTCCCTGACACTTGCTGTGAACTTTTCCTCCCAGCTTCTGCAGCAGAGAAAGATGGAGCTCAGGTAAGCTGTGTTTTCCTTAGCTGAAGAGGCATTCAAAACCCCTGTTCCCCTGATTATCTACACCAGGAACATTTGGGGGGAATATAGCAGTTTTCTTCTTTGCTTTATGTATCAGGGCATGAGAAGGGGTGGATATACAATCCAGTCTCGCTCTAATCTGCATTCTAGGCACAAATTTTGTACTCAGACTCACAGACTCAGAGGCCATCTGAGGACTGGAAATATACCCAAAGGGACCCCACAAGGCAGACCTAATCACACTCACTGATGAAGCAGAAATCCTACTGAAAATCACAGCAGGCCAGCCTGCAATCCAACCTAATGCACAGATGGACCAAATTAAGATTGTAAATCACAACAACCCTGAATTTTAGGGTATTTTGTCCACAATATCCTTAAGTCTTCATAGGAATTAGGGACATAACTCAGACTCAGGCATAATAATAAATCATGGGAGCTAGCGCCAGAAGGCATCAACCAGGCTTGGGAAACAAGTGCATCTGCCTGGGCCAGTGATGATCAGCAGACAGAGAAGACATGCAGGAGCTTACTGAAAGGACAGGTGATCCCAGCTGTCATCAGTGTCATACAGGGACAGTGTCTTGAATGTGAGTTATTCTCGCATGCAGACCAGGCCCAGCAAGCAAATGGGGTCTTTCCAGAGCAGGGAGCAGCAGACAGTGAAGGCAGAGGTACAGTAGCTGTGTCCATTCTCCCTGCATGAGTCCCATGCTGGCCACCAGACCTCATCCAGGGCGAGGAGCATGTGGCTTGGTAGACCACAATCAGCTGTCAGATTGTCCTCTCCTTATAACACCTTCCACTGCAGACTGGTGTCTCTGTAGTCCTTGATGGGAGACACCTCTTTTTATTACTATCTGCCTGATTTTAACCTCCCTCACTTTATAACACCACCAGTGCCTATATCATAAGCTGTGTGCATCTAGATAACCTATCCTCGATGACTGCATTGAATTCTTATTAGAACAATGCAAATGGTTCTTTAGTCTTACTTCCTCCTTGGCACACAATGACTCCTGCACTTTGGCTCCTAATTAAAGAGAGCAAATGCCTCGCATTCCAGCAAATGACTGAACCTCTTCCATTCACAACAGTTCATAAAAAGGAGGTGCTGATATTTGTGACCAGGGAAAGATATGCAGAGTGTTCATGGGATCACAAAACAAAACAAAACAAAACAAAAAGAAAACAAAAAACATAGAGAAAAAAAAAAAAAAAGTTTTTAACTTTTTTCCCTTTTCTTCACTTTTTTGAATAATTGTCAAAGTTACTTTGTTTTTTTGATTGCTAAAATGCAGCAGGTCTTCCAGTAGATAAAGAGATTGTAAATAAAGCTGAGCTGGCTTTTCTGCCAAATCCCGCTACGTGAAACACCCACATGTTCAAACTGTAAAAGGATCATCATAAAGCCTGTCCAGATTTCAAAGGTGATTTCATTTCCTTTGTTTTCTTTTCCTTAAGAAACTTATTGCTCTAAATCAGCAGTTCTCAAGTTTCTTAGGTCAGGTCTTCCTACCTTAGCTCTATTATCAGTTTATCATTTTCACACTTTAAAACATTTTATGATCTCTATAAATATTAACTGGGCAGATGTCTGACACCCAGGCTGTGCCATTCAAGTATCTTCCTGACAACAAGCAAAGCCCAGGCACAAAGAGATCAACAATGCAGCCACAGAGAGCTTCAAGCACAAGGCAGAGCACAGGATGGGAATCCCACAGTATCCGGGGATGGAGGTAAGTGACATGCACTCCAGCTACATCCCTACTTGATAATGGATTTCCCTCATCATTGTCTTGAGCTGAAGGACCCATGAGCATCCCCTTGAGTTCTGCAATTGTTTCCAAGGTCCTGCTAAGCACCCAATGGGATGCCCAAAGTCTGGCACCACACTTCTGCCACCATCTCCTTGCTCACAGCTGAGGTGGTATGGGAGGGAGACCAAGAAATTTAAGATCACAGGTGCTGCAGCCCGTGCTGTTTCAGGGCAGCCAAGGTGCAGTTCCAATTAACCAAAGAGGAAAATCTATTTTAAACGTAGATTGCACTCAGAACTACCTCTGTTAATAAATGTCATCATTCTGTTGTTATGGATGGTACTTCCTGCTTCATTATTTCATATTTAGATTGGATTTGTAGAAGGTCTATTAAAGCAGTAATGAATTAAGTGCCAGTTCAGCTTAACTCCTAAGAGTGGGCTGTAGCAGGATTTAATCATATATTTAAGGGCTCTATTAAGTAGGGATGTCCATAACTGCACACCTAAGTTAGTGTTGAATCAGGAACGTAATCACATTTTTTAAGGATATAATAATTATTGCTTTAGAAGTGGAAAAGACCTTCAGATTATAAATTAACTAACCTTGGAACTGACAGATTCATTGCCCAGCCTTCATATCTGTTTACAGGTTTGCAATTCTGCACGTGTCTGTCAGAATAGACACTTTAAAGGATGTGCACTTCAGGGAAAGAAAGCTCCTCCTGGAGAAACCTTAATAAGGACATTTGTGGAGGTTGCAGCCACATGCAATGAAAGGTGAGGACATGAAGCACCAACAGTGACTCATTCAGGAGGTGAGCTGGTGAGGGGAACTTCTGATTTGTGTGGCAGCAGTTCAGTGACATGCAGCTATGCTGACAGCGTATCACCCATCTTCACAAAGGCTGTTAGGGGATGTTAGATCAGCACATTGCCTTGGGCTTCTCAGATATTTAGGAGATGTTCTTCCCCAGCTGTTCACAACTCTAGTTCCCACCAAAAACTTTGGTGGAAGTTCATTGGCAGTTGGTTCAGACACCATTTCAAAGATAATAATGGCATTTTGTTTATTGACAAAGTCAACTAGACCGCTTTGCATCCTAAAATCAGAAGCCTGATTAGGAAGAATTACTTGCAAATATATGCTGAGCTTCCAAGGTAGACAATGTCATACATTTCTGCAGTTCCCAGTTATGCAGTATAACTTAAAAGCAAGACAGCAGGGGGAATATACTTTCCTCCCACATCAGCTGCCATTTTATGGTGTGTGAGAGTTTCCCTGTGGCTGAGACGCATCTCAAGGCAGGGGGTTTCAGTTTGATATGCTATTAGTCAAGCCATGTGTCATGGCCAGCATAATCATGTTTGTTAGATAAATTTGAAGACTAAGTGCAGTGGTCTCCATCAGCTCCAAATGAGTCAAGAACTTTGGTGAGTTTAGTAATTAACCTTTGGAATCGTTCCAGTCACTCACACGTACACACTGGGACATGAGTAGACACATAGCCAACAGTTGCTAAATATGTAAGCAGGGATTTTTTGAAGCGTGCAATTTACTCAGTTATAACATTATACTCGGGTGCATGTTTTAGACTTATTTAGCTGTGTGTGTTATTAACCTTTCCAGACCCCTCTGTAGTCATGCAGTAAGACAGAGCCTCTGCAGACCTTGACTGTCAGCTTTCAGTTTCTCCCCCACACAGCCCTCTCTCTGTTTCCATCATGAAGCTTTCCAGGACAGATTAAGGCAGCAATGTGTGCAAACACCCACTCTACAAGCCCCGTGAGGGTCTTGCACAAGCAGGCACAGAACTTGCCAAGACATTTCCATCAGACATCTTAGTGCTTCCATCAGACCTCTCATACAAACTGGATGCCTGGATATGCCCATTTCTTCCAGTCAAATCTGAGATACTTCTCCCTGACTGAACAAGGGGCTGATCCTGTTACCCTTTGCAACCAGCTCAATTGGTACACTAGTTCGCATAGCACAAGGTTGTGCTTATATCAGTAACAGTGCAAGAATTAAGGGAAAAAAAAAAAAAAAAAAGCAACCATCTGTTACTACCCCATAGCTCCAATCTTCTTGATCTTAAAATTGGATCTTCCCACGAGGTGATCAATATTCTATAGGCAAATGCTGTCTTATGTAAGAAGCCACCACAGCTTTTATGGATTATTTCACTCAGCTCAAACAGAGGCCCAAATTAGCACTACTTTCTGGTTGCCTGACCATTTTTTTTAATGAAAACTGGAGAAATGGAGACGATGTCATTAACCCACACAGGATAATGTGAACTAAATAGAAGTTTAGTTTGCACATCTAAATGCCTCTTGAGATTTGCACTTGTGCCACAATACTACTTGTATTTTGATCAATATCACCTCTTGACACTGAAGTCACTGCAAATGTGTCATTTATGTTACTCACAGCAAAAGGAGGCTGTCTTTTCACTTATACATAAACCACCAAGACAGTTCAATCTTCATGCTCACTTTTCTTGCAACATAATGCACAGTGATATGTATATTTTACTTTCAATGCTCTCTGAATTGCATCTTTTGCTGTTTCATTACGGAGGCCTTGATTTGATAAACACACCAATTGCTATGGCAACCCCACCAACCTGGCTCTGCCTGAGGCCACAGTGAAAACACTTCCCCTCTTCTCTCAGATCTGACATGTGGGCTAATGTTCCCATTCAATTTAAGGAGATTATTGCCCCATTATAGGTGGCTTCTTTAGGCTGTCAAGCATCTGTTACCTAAAAGCATGATGCTTTCCAACTAGAAACAAGGCAAGGGTCCAGGGAGGAGCTGGGATCATCTGCAGTCAACACAGAGACTGAAGAGGAATGAAATGTTTTGACAGCACACACTGGAAACAGAGAAGAAAATATCATATGAGGCCAATCACCAGAGAAAGAACAGGAACTGGTTTTTCCACTTTTCATAAAACCAGTGTTTTACTTCATGCTCCAGCTCCTGGAGTCCAGAGATGGATCGTTTTTTCTGTTCTTCTTCTTCTTCTTGTCTGCTTAGCTCTCATAGTTGGTGAGATGTGAAAACATGACTCTCGGTGTACACAGACTGCTCAACAACCAGAGCCAAAAATACCAAACATCCACAAAAGATATAATATTTTTTACTGTAAATAAAATAATGATTTTAGGGTTTTAGATTTTTTTCTTACAATTCAGAACCTCCCCAGAGAGCTAGAGCTGACAGTCCTCGCATGGTATTCCGTAGCTGAGGAGCCGAGAGGAGGTCTGTAGACCTAACTGACAAGGAGGCTACCCAGCTTCATTTTTGGCAATTAGCACAGTGTTGGATCTCCATAGTTCCCTTTAAATAATCTTTTCTTGTCAGACTGCTACAGGATCATGACTGCATGCATTTTACTTATCTCCAGACATACCAGAGATAATTCAGGACACATGCAGGTGTATCCTACAACCTTACATGTTATTCTGCTGCTTCATTGGAGACATTAAAATTCACAAGTTCCCAAACGGAATGTTGTGACTGCCCAGTGTGGCTTCCTGCAAGACAACACACAAGCACAGCCTGGATGTCATGATGGCATTGCTGGGTACCAGTAATTTCGTTTTGGGAAAGATCTTTTTAAATACATTTCTTCTTTGTTTATTCTCTCTTATTTTTCCACTGCTTCTGTGCTTCTGGGATCCAGCAGAGACTGGAAATACTAAACTGCCACAAGAAAAGCTGTTCTCCTTGTATTTTCTGGCTAGATTTGAAAAAGGAAGCTCTGGATATCTCATGAGAAAGTTTGTTTTGGTTCCACTGCTGTTGGCTTGGTGTTATAGACATGGGAGCAGAGCCAAGTAAACAATTCACAACAAATAAATCATACAATGAATGTTGCCATTTCTGGGCTTATGAATTGTCCAGGGGCAGATTGGAAAACTCTCAGATGTACCTGTTATTCACAGTCATCCATGAACTTTTTCTGGTGAATAATTAGCAGTTGGCAGCTCTTTCCAGCTGTGAGTGGTGCACCATTAAATTCACAATTTGTAACTCATGCCCTAACTTCCATAATCACATACAAAAGTAGGGCAAGGGTGGGCAGGAGGAGATGCTAAGGAGGACAGAGCATGTTTTGAAGCTAAATTCACAATGTTTGTACAGCATTTTGGAGGTATGCAATAAAAACTGTTCGGGAAGCATTAGGAAATACCACTGTGAGCAATAATCATTTTTGTAAACAAAGTAAAACTCATTTTGCCTGCATGGATGCACTGATTTCTCTGAAGGTACTATCTTAGAGCCTAATGCCAGGGCCTCCAACACTAATCCATGAGCCATGACCCTCCGATATAAGGGGTTTATTCCATGCCATTAAGATAACAACACTCACAGTTTTGTTTTACTGGCATCAAGGCATTCAACAGGCAAAGACACATATGGCCCCAGTAAGCTCATCTCAAGGCATGGCTCCAGTGGTCTCTAAGGTCACTTGCAAACCTAAAGTAGGGAGATGAGCTTACAAATTACTCCATACAGTCCTATGCAGAAACCCTCATCTCCTCTATCTTAGAAGCCACAGCTACACCATACTTCACCCCTTATATCACACATTTTTATTCTGTCCAAAGCCACTTGAAAAGCAGTATGGGGAAGGCACATCAGCCATCCCCCGTCACTTCTTCCCTCTCACTGCTAATGAGAATTAGTGAATTGACCCAATCATCCCACAGTCTGGTTTTGATTTTCTGATTAATGGAGTGATTAGCTGATGCTTAAACAGCAATAAACTGCCTTATCATCCTTTCCTCCCAGTTCCTACAGTTCCACTTTATAGTATGATTTTCATTTGGTTTCCTCCTTCCATCCTCCCCCCATTTAACATCTAGCTGTATCACTAATCCAAGAAAGAACCCAAATATGTATTTTTCCTCCTAATCTTCAGTGAATTCTTGACTAGCCAATCAGGCCAGCAGTTATGTATAAATAATTTTAAAGATGGCACAGAATCTTTGAATACGTAGATTTCTCAGGGTTAATCCCTCATTTCATGAACAAAATTTTACAGGTTTTGCATGCTCATAAGAAAACAGATTTTTTACATCCCCATACCACTCATTTCTTGACAGTCCTAACACAGTTCAAAATCTTTTCACAAAATAGAGGCAGCGCAAGCAGCACCGGTGAAATTATCTCCTCCTTATCCTCTGTGCAACATATTGCTTTTGTAATAGCAATCAGAGGCAATAAGAGGATCATCTCTCTTCAATGATCCAGGCACTGCATGATTGCAGGAAGCAGTTTCTGTCCAGAAATCTGACAGAGAAATCCAAAGCTAGAGAGAGAACACAGCAACTAAGGGAAATAGGAAATGCCTGTGCCAAGAAGGTGATAAAAGCTCTTGGACTCTCAATGCACTCAACTTGCCTTGCCACAACACATACAGCATGGTAGAAATAGTTCTTAGTGACAAGCCAATTGATTCTCAGTCTTCCCAGAAAGCCTGCCACTAGGACTCACACTTAGGGAAGTATTTACATGAACCAGTTCAGCTGATTAAGTCATTTAGGCCCCCTAAAGAGACCACAGAGAGAGAGAAGCTTCTCCGTTGGGCAGTGCAGAGCCTTCTAACACGGGAGATCCCTAGGGAGATTAGCAGCCAAATTAATCCCTTATAGTAGGTGGCCCTAATGATGTGAGCATTCTCCCTCTTGCCCCCAGCGTACACTTCTGTGGTGCAGTTTGCTGCCTGGATTTCTGTCTTATCCTTCCTATCCCTTGCAGTTCTGAGAAGCAAAGAAGTTGCCAGATTGAGCTAAATCTGAATGGATGACCTTCAAGGTGAACGCCTTTGTTCACTTCTATTAATCAGGCCCTCGAACCATTCACTGTTATGGACAAAGATCCTTTTCCATGGTCACGGCTTACAAACCCTCATTTACAAAATGACTCTCACAAAAAGCCTGCCGGAAGGTTCAATAAAGAAATCTGTCACAGCCTGGCTTCTGGGCCACGGCACCTGGAATACAAAATCAGATTCATTAGTTCCCCAGCCTTCTCCAGGTTCCCCACTATTCTCTTTAACAGGAAAAATTATGACACTATTATGTAAAAAATGTTTTAAAAATCAATGTTGATTAATAAAAGTAATTTCAAGAAGCTGTACCAAAGAGTATTCAATTTTAAATTCATTTCCCCTGCTTAATTGTCTGAGAATATCTGAGTGATGGTATAGGAATATGAATGTGTTGCTTATTCAGTCCTGGATGAGCCTGTCTTCTCTGATGGCAAAAGCCCCTCACTGGTCACCAATCCACCTCCAGTTTACAGCTGGTCCCAGGGAACTGACAGGGATGATAAGAATTTGTTGATCCTATTTTGCTGGCAGACAGTGTTAAAACTCACTTTTTAGGTGAAGCTCTAGATATAAGTATAGTTTTAAAACAGCCTATGAGAAACAAATGAATAAGCACAGCTGATATTAGAGTAACCCTTAAAGAGGGTAACTCTTACCTTTAAAACCCTTAAAACCAAAAGAAAAAAAAAGAAAAAAAAAAAAAAAAAAAAAAGGTGTGTGGTGCATTGATTACCAAAAGACCAATTTATCAGTGAGCTTCCTATTAATATATATATTTATATTCTCCAGCCTTTCCCTAGTACTACTGCACATTCTTACATGTGGTCTTCTGAATGACACCGATGGCTCTTGTCTTACTGTCCAAAGCACACAGAGCCTTCAAGCACTGCCAAGGATCACTCTGCCAGCTACAGCAATTATTTCCATAGGAAAGGAATGCTGTGAAAATACTCAGTACATTTATTAGCTTTTCTGGATATTAAGCAATAGCAAAAAAAAAAAAAAAAAAAAAAAAAAAAAAGAGAGAGAGAGAGAGGTATCGACATGAGATCTATGGACAACACTCATGTACAAAGCACCAGCAAGATCCACAGAGTTGAAACCTTCCAGAGTCTCCAAATGTGGACACTGGAGCCAAACATCAAAATTTTGGAGTTT
This sequence comes from Oxyura jamaicensis, assembly GCF_011077185.1. Taxonomy (NCBI): domain Eukaryota; kingdom Metazoa; phylum Chordata; class Aves; order Anseriformes; family Anatidae; genus Oxyura; species Oxyura jamaicensis. Next base: position 28,401,215 of record NC_048895.1, read on the forward strand.
CTGTCCAAAGATTCAGCTGCTTTTTACTCTATTGCATTACAGTAACATTTGGACTCAGAAGTGCCTTCAAAGTCTAGATCATTTTGATATGGTTTTATCTCCAGAAATAACTCCAAGAACCCTTGCCCCTCCCACCCCCCACCCCCCAATAAAATCTTCAAAATGCTTTACATGCTCTACAGACATAGGGAAAATTTCACCATCTGAGCAATTCCCCTTCAGGAAGGAATGTGTTAGCTGTTTAACGGTGCATCAGAACAGTACAAGAATGTAAGATAGGAAGGGAAAATTCAAGATAGGAAGGGAAAATGTAAGATAGGAAGGGAAAATTCAAGGAGGAAGCAGAGAGAGGGAAAAATAAGAAGAAGAAGAAGAAGAAGAATGCTTTCTGGGGAATAAGGATATGCAGTAAAAGACCTGAGTAAAAGACCTGTAGTAAAAGACCTTCAGTCTAGAGTTATCCTTGAGTTTGTCATTTTCCACTTTGGTGCCAAAATTTTCCTCTGTAAAATATAAATGACTGTTATTTGTTCAAATTTGCACAATAATGTGAGATCTACAGAAGAAACGTGGCTCTAAGTGTGAAGTCTTAATATGATCAAAATCAGCTAAGATAACGATGGTGAAATGTGTTTTAAAAGACATATGACCCATTATAGGTTGTACTATCTCCTTAGGGAAATGTTGTTGACTAATATTTGTTATCTTCTTCTAAACAGAAATTTGACCAAGATAGTAAGTCTACCAAGATAAATACGATTCCAGCAGAGACTTCATGATCACAGGTCTTCAGATTTAGTCTTATTTCTGAAGTCTGTTCAGTGATGGCCAAAACTATACACCACATGGAAAAAGAAAAACAACAAAAGGATTTGCAGTCTTTAAGTTCTCTCCACAGTTAAAGGTTTCCTGTGTCGTTTGGGATCATGCCTGGTCCCTTAATCTAGTTACAGTGTGAAGCACTGTGTCTACAGAAACATGATCACTTTTCCTGTGCAACAGCATGTCCCTTAGCATGGCACTTCGTCTGTAAGTAATGGGTGAAATGTTGCTTTCAGCTCAGGCAGGCAGCTTTTCCTCGGGTTGGAAAATGATGCTCCAGACTCTGCTACCAACAGCTTTCTGTCATCTGTATGGGGAGTGAGGGGAGGAGACAAAACACTCCGGAAATAAAAAGCTCTGCTGTACTCTAGTTATCACTCTTAGCTCTTCTCTTCAGATGAGAAATGATGAGTAGTTCCCCTTGCCATGATAACAGGGAATGTAGAAGACAGATAACATCAAAAGGAGTCAGTATGATTCAGCTTGGGACCAGAGGAGAAGGAAAAGGAGGGTTCAAGGGTACGTGTGATTGTCAGTTGCATGATGGGGGGTCACATTTGTGATGAACGAGGCACCGCACAAGGAGACAGAGTGCCCATTAGCCACACTGTTATGACTGCCCATGCATGTGTGCACTCATAGCCTGTGGCAAATGAGAGGCAGCTCATTCCCTGTGGTAAGAGGGGCAGACCCTTTTGCACGCACAAAGGGAAGATATCCTATGCATAGGCAGCTGCTGTGGAGTTGCTGACGTGCAGCAAGACTTAAGGTGTTTGTGTGCCCATACCCTTAATCTCTGGTGTTCAAAAGCAAAAGCAATGTTTTGCTTTGCAATCTGTATCCTTTGGAAGGCTATAAAATAGCCCCTTGAATATTTCCCTATGGGAAACTGAACACGTAAACCCTTTGGTTTTATGCAGCATCCTTGACCCTTAGAATAACAAGATTCTAAACAGAGAAACGAAAGCTGAGCAGGAGGAAACGTGGGTTCAAAGGAGAGATGAAAGCACCTGAGAGGGAGGAGGCTACCCAGTGATGAATACCTTGTACTGAATAGTTTTCTCAGCTGTAGAGAAATTCAAGGACAGAACAGGTGAAGGCATGGCCAGGATCAAAGGATAAGGGGAAAGTGGGAACACAAATAGGTGGCAGTGTTTAAAGAGAAAGAAAATTGAATTCATGCAATGCAGCTGGGCCTCTACAGCAGCAATTATCTAATCAGAACTCATTCTGAAAAAAACAAACCAGGATTTGTTTATTTGTTTGTTTTTCATTTCTTTTTTTTTCTTTCTTTTTTTCTTTCTTTTTTTTTTTTCAGCTCCCACCAGTCAGTCTTACCCCCATTCCTGTGCAGGAAAACAGAGCACTCCATGCTCTGCCACCCAGCTGCACGTGGGAGGCTGCCGCAGAGTGGACGTGGCTCAAGAGCAGTCCCAGACGACATCGCCTATCTGCACCACACTGCCACTTCTGTGTTTGCTGAAAAGAAGAGACAGACAACCGTGGAGCTGAACATTTGTGGAAAAACGATCACTATTGCAACAAAAACATTCAGAAGGGACTGTTTGCATGGGTTCTTGTATTCTTTACTTGCAGATGAGAAACAGACAAAGACTGGCAGTTCTCTGGGACTTCTGCAAATGTGCATAAATCACAAAGCACTGAATTTATCGCTGAGTTGTTTTAGTCTGTTTTTTTTCCAAGAGTCCGGTGGTACTGAGGTTTCTGTATATAACTGCATGCCCTGAACCTCTGGTCATCATTTGCAGTGAACAAATATAATAAGAATAATAACAGCAGCAGCAAAAGCAGTATACCTGAAGTGACATGGCTTGCACCAGAGCAGTAGCTCAGGTTTTGCCTAGATTCAGAAGACTTTCACGTGTAAATTGCAGTGATGTAGTTGTACCAGATTAAATCCTCAACAAAGATACCCTACAGAGGTGCAGAAAGAGGCTTGCATTCAGTGTGTCTCACATGATAATTTAATTGTCCAAGTTGCCAGAATTTATGCTCAATCATATGCCAGTTTTGTTCATTCATGCAATCTGTTCCCCATGTTTATATATGGATATAAGAGATCTTAGCAGAGGGCTATACCTCTTACAACACCCTGTAAAGCTTAATCAAATCAAGCTAGGCCTTGGGACAGTGACAGATGTCCTCATGGTTCAGATCCCAGCAAGAAAGAGCCTAAAACCATCAGGCAATGTAGCTTTCAGTCCTTCATAACATTCAGAAGTTTTCCAATTAAGATTTCCAGGCCTGTTTTCTGCCTATGGGTGGCACTTCTATTTTATTCTTCATTAGAACTCCCTGAATAAATTATTCAGCAGTTTTGAGGCTGGAGCGAAAATGGACATATCTGCAGAAAAAGCCTGAACTACAACATTAAAGAGAATTGTATTGAAAATTAACCACCAACATAAATCACTCCTTTTGGGTGCAGAACAACTTGGAATCCAAAAGAAGTGAGAATCTGAACTTTGAGATATTTTGCAAACACCAGAACCAGAAAGAAAACAGCCTGATCACCTAGTCCAGCCTTCCACATTACAGGGCTTTCCTAATTCATTTTTTTTGGCCTGATCTTTAAAAAACATCCTCTTGACTGCAATAGTGATGGAGGCACAAACCTTTCCCATAGTATGTGGTGCCTGTGCTTGACGTCCCTCACTGGGAGAAATGTTTGCTCTATTTTCATATCAAACCTTTGGAGGTCACAACCTCAGTGCCATGGGGTACCTCCTGCTGAAGGCTCTGAGGAAAACTTGCTGAAGAATGCACCTATATCTGCTATATCCCACACCAGTGAGAGCAGGCAATAAGCATTAAAAGCTATGAATGCATGGTTTTTACTAAAGCTAAATTTACTTCCAGTAGCACTCAAGTCCCATTCTTACTGTAGCAGTATCATTATTTTGCAGTCCCGGACAAATGCTTGCAGAAACATTACTGAGGATCAGTATATTAAGTCTCCCCCCATTTTTTGCTGAAGATGAAGTAGTAAGTAATATTTTTCTTTTACTTTCCAGCAGACATCAAACTGCGCAGCCTTAAACTGCTGCTGTGTGCCACCATAGAGGTGGCTCTGTGCTCCCTTGCTCCCTGAATGCAGTCTGCAAACCTCTCTGGAATACTCTGGGATAAAAGGAGCTTTCCAACAAAGTTTATTGCTTTTAATTATTGATTGTTTAAAAGATTAATAAAATATGACTCCCAAATCTAGTCATGTTAGGCAACCCAAGCAAACAAAGCTGTGAATCCGAGACTGCCTTGTTCAGAGCTGTGACAGGTTCTGATAAAAGTGCATTGAATATCTGAGGTAATAATTCTTCCTGGAGACTTGAGGCTAAGAAGAGCCTTGTGCCTGGCTTTCCCCTGCTTTTATTTAGGAAAGAGGAAACGTGAAAGAGTCCATTGTACACCTGTTGGGATACATTAGGACTTCTTTAGTTTTTCCCTGGAGCATCAGGTGCTTGTACCAGGTCTGAGATACTAGGCTAGATGTACCTCTGAAGGTAAATCCTTTGTTCCTACTGGGTTTAGCAGTTTTTTAAAAGATCAAGACACTTTCCAGTACGTATATACCTAATAAAATCCTTCCAGATACACACTTAATGGCATCAAATGGGATCAGAGAGAATTCCCCTCAGTGTGTTGTCCATCTGGTTGTAAAACTAGCCAGTGTATTACAGGCGAGTCTGGCACCTTTGAAGCCCATAGGAATTTGTCACTGATTTCACAACTCACATTTCAACCCTATGTTTTATCCCACAAGTATCTGATGCACCTCCTTGACAAAAGACACTGAGCTTGATGTCTGCATTTGCTTTCTGGCAAAATGCACCTCCTCCCTGGTAAAAGCCAGGAGCTATTACACATCAGCAGTGGTGAGTGGTAATCACCTGCTAATAAAGATAACTTATTCCACCTCACCCTGTGGGGTCAGTAGGAGGCATCTATCTAGTGGGATGGGCACAAGTGCCACTAACCTCAGTGTTAAAAGAAATATATCCAGTTGATATTTTCCTGCTTAAGTATGGCTAATACTGGTGCCAGCTTCCACCGCGACAACCCTGCAAACTACGGAAAAGCAAGCGTAGACCCAAACAACCTTTGCCATGTTAACCAGCATGCTGCAGCTTGATTCTTAAAGGATAATCTCCAGCAATTAGATGGGAGGTCAGGCTCAATGGATCCTTCTGTAACCTGTATGCTCATGCTCTCACGTGGCTTCATTTGCCTGGCTCCAGTTTAGATGAAAAGTTGCACTGGTTGCACAAGACAGGGCTCTTAAGCATTCAGTACATGCCTGGTTTATTAAGGCCTGATTTTAAAGAGTGTGCACAAAGTGCACCACCATGTGACTAAAAAAACCGAGCAATTCTGCAAATCCTCCCTTCTGCAGTTGTGCAGTCTTTACAGAAATGTTGCTTTGGGACACCAGAAGAGCTCCCAATCAATATATCTGTGCCCTACAACTCCCAGCTGAGTAAACAACTAAAAACACTTACCAGTGTGGCTCATTTGTGGGACTGAGGGTCAGCCCATCATTTAGAAACAGTGAATCCAATAATGTCTTGGTTTGTCATTCTGAGTAATTTAGTCCCAGTCAGCACACTGAAAAGTTGCATTTACATTTGAAACACTTCCTGAGCAGGACTCCACAAAAATCATAGAGCATCATTTAACAGTTCATTTTCTTGGTCTGTTTTCTTCCTCTGCCCCCCCAGCTCAGTTTTACTTTTTGGTAAACACATAAATCAGCATCATCTATATTCATTAGGTTACCCGACTTGTTCTGTGCAAAATTACCCGTTTTGCATGATTTTTTCCCCCTCTGATTAATATAAATGACTTAAGTTAATTATGTTTCTCTTCATAGAAAAATGTATTTGTCAAACTGTGAGAGCATCAATAAAAATAAACATGTAGATTTTACACGGGGACAGGTGTGCAAACAAGATCCACATGGATGCATCCCATCCCCAAATCTTATTTCAGGGGTGGCAGCAATCCCTTATCTCTGCCAAGGAGGCCTTATGCTCACTTAGTGGAGAACACTGCTTTGACCAGAGATTTATGAGGTCAGCAGAAAATAATTAACCCTCTCAGTTCTACACCATTGGGCTGGAGTTAACATTAGCCCTTTGCCTTCTCTGCCTTGCATTAGATCTAGAAGAGCTTTAACCTGGAAATCTCCCTGAATCCTGGATAGGTCTAAGGTATCTACAAGGTCAGCTTTATTTCTTTGTTCCTTGAGGCTTTCTCAGTTACAACTGCCTGCTCAGTTTTTACTCTCATAGATACCCAATATCACAAAGGAGAAAGTATTACAGGAAAACAATATTTGAGCTTCCTCTAAACAGTTCTGGCAGTTTTCATTCAACATTCATTTTTCATCCCTCTGAGGCATAAATTGTAAAATTAAAATAAAAAAAAATAAAATAAAATAAAATAAAATAAATAATATAAAATAAAATAAATAGAGAAGAAAGCTAATAATAGACTAAAATGGTAGAATTTCCATTTGAAATTGGGGAGCAGGGAACAAGACAACCATGGCCAAGTGTCCCAGTATCAAACCAAGGACAACTCTTCTCTCCTGAATACAGGTGTCACAAGAGGGCTGGCAGCTCTATGGGCTGCAAATATGACCCATCCTTGCCTCCAGATTCCCATGAACTGCAACAAAGGAAGAAAAGAAAGTGCCTGTGTTGCTGAAGAGATATCTCTACATCCTCAACCCCTGAAAAACAAAGGAAAGTAAGCTAGGGATTTTTGTTTATTTGTTTGGTTTTTGTTTTCTTTCTGCAGGATAATATGGACAGCTGCATCAAAATCCTTTTCAAAATCCCATTTCATAAAGGAAGTAGATTTTAGGTGCACTCCCATAAGAGTTATGTCTCATGCAGCAGCATCTAGTGTAAGCTGGAGACTGCAGAACCAAGCACAAAGACACCCTTTTCACACCTTTCTCAAGTGTGAAAACCTGTACCCAGACCCCATCCATGCACCGAACAGCATAAAGTTGTGTGACCAGCTCAAGAATCTGCTTCTCTGCTTGGAGGGGCAACACTTGCTTAAGAAGCACCAATGTATCTGCCCACCTGTGGCCTCATATGGGACAGGAAACTCGTGAGTAGCCTTGCAGCCCAGGGGATATGCAGAAAAGTGTTTATTTGTCTAAAGACTTCTGCAGCCTCCAAACCTTGTGGAAACAGGCTGATTATTAAATCTGAGGGCTGGGACAGTTTCTATTTGTTCCAGCTTGGTTCTCCCACCCTTGCTTTGTTCCATCTGGCCAAAGCAGCTTTACAGTGTAGGAAGCCAATGTGCCTGACGTTGAATTTACAGAGCCCGAAGCCAAAATAATTATTGAAATCTATTAAGGGAGGAAAAAAATGTATTGGCATCTGATTGTCTTAATCTCTGTTCAAGCAAAAAGTCTGCCGACCTGTGTTTTGAAATCTGCTTTGTCTTCTGGGGGAACAAGACCTGGAGTGAGCTGTCAGGCAGGGTCTTAAACAGGAGACTTTTGGTCCAGAAGCACTTGTTGTAACATTGTAGCATCCCTGAACAGCAAAACGTGGAAGGCGAAAAGCTCATATATCTGATAACAAATCCATTGTAACTGCTGCTGTCTCAGACATAGGTTTTCCTTTTTTACCATGAAGTGACACTTCTCCATCTCTGCTTGAATAGCTATTCATCACAGGTGTTCAGTGTTTACTGCACACAACTGCTTGCCTTTAGCTGCTCTAAAAATAACACAATAGAACTGGTTTCTTTTATTTTCTTTTTTTTAATTCTAGTCCTATTTCCTTGTGCTCTCATAAGTGAACACAGGACATGGTTAAACTGCACACAAACCTACCACCACAGTCAGATGTGGGGGTCCAATATGTCCCACAATGATTGTATTTCATCTGTACAGCTCCAGTGCCAGACATGCCAGTCTCATTGCACATGTGACACCTGTCCTGGATTTCTGGATGGATGCTATTACAGAATGATGGACATAGAAAAGACAGGAGACCACTGGCCGCACCAGTGGGCTGGGATATGATTTGTAGAAAACACAATCTGGTTTCCAAATCAACATTTACCCAAAGTACATGTTTAGAGCGAGAACTGTCTGACTGGTAACAGGAAAGTGTCTGGGCTGGAGCCAGGAAATGACACGCTGAACTTTGAAGTGCTACAGACTGGGATTTGAAAACAGATGTTCCAGCTTTTTACCCCTAGTCCTTGTAGACCATTTTCTCTGTAGCTCCTGAAGTGTGTTTTGGAGAGAAGTGGATAGCATTACAGCATCTAACAGTGGAGGGACTCTTGGGCACAGCAATGCAGGATGTATTTTCAAAATTACACCTGGGACTGATGCACCAAATTCTCCTTGACTTTCGCCTTCCCAGGAGTGACAGATCCAACCACACCTAGAATATCAGCTTCACAGTTGCTAACAGGATCCAGCATTCCCTGCTCCCTGTCCAGAGATCTCTCCACAGGACCATACTCTTCCTCTGTCTGGTTTCTAACATGATCCAAACAATGTGTCTCTGCAGGTCTTAGCATCCCTTCAGCTTCTGATGTAATTGATATTAATCTCCCAGTGTTGTAGACACTTGCAATGCACCAGATGGGCCATTGTTTAATTAATAGTGCTGCTTTCATTCAGTCTGAGCTTGATTAAATGAAAACTCCATCTGTGGGGAACCAAAACCTGCGGACAGGATGCAGGAGCATGATGTTGCTATTAGCTTTGATGATTTTGAGAGAAGAGGTTGTATGGGCCAAGGCTACACTTCCAACCGTTTTGGGGTAGGAATAAGGGATCTTCTGTCTCTATGTTGACGTTAAAAACTTGGTGTTAAAATAGCCTGGGAAGGAGGCAAAAAGAGTGGGTGGCTGGTGTTGGAAGAGAAAAACAAGAAGGCAGGAAACATTAAGCTGTGATGTGCCTGAAGTGAAGCGATCCACAGAATAGCAGGGAACAAAGAAATCCAGAGGTTATCTTTGTGCCTCTAATATCTGGAGGAGGTTGTTGAGTGAGCATAACCCCGTGCACAACTTACAAAGCCCATGTTCTCACTCATCCTTGGCCATGCTCCTTAACAGTCACTGCAGACCTGTCCCAAGGTTAGGGTTCCTTGGCCTGGCAGCACACCCCACCCCCCTTCTCAGACACCCCCATCCTGCAGGCACAACGTTATCTTCTTCCATTCTCAGAAAACCAACCTGTGGCCACAGCAGGCTGTGAATACCAGATATTAAGAGAGAGAGCAGGAAGGAGAAGGGCTGCCACAGAAGGAGGCAACTGCTGAAGGAGCAGACCTGAGAACACGACAGCCCGTCCATTGTCTGCCAGCTCCCATGGGGTTGGGCTGGGGGAACAGGGCACCTTCTTAGGGTCAATCCACACTGCACACCCTGCAGTGCATGGAAGTTGCTCAGACCTACAGTGCAGCACAACGTTGTGCAGATACAGGTACCGATTTAGTTGCCTAAAAGTAGTCCTCTAAACGCCTCCGGTATCTGAGACATCTGCATGACATAGCTGTGAATGTGAAAGTCTTGAGTGCATCAAGCAGTACTAGAAAAAATGAATCATGCCCATCAGTGGGTTTTGGAAGTAGCTTTCCCGTAATGCAGAGCACACTCTCAGCTTCGGTATCTTTCCTTCTGACCCATCTTTGTTGCAACCTCTTTGTACTCTTCTAAAACAAAATCAGTTAAGCTCTGAGAAAGAAATAAATGTAAAGTGTGTATTTTTTCATACTCTGGTAACTGATCTGTATTGCAAATCACAGCAAACTACTGCTGCCAGCCCTCAGAGAGACTTCTTCAGTCCAAATTACACAGGTCTGCATCCTGAGGCTGATGCAGGCTGGTACCCAAGTCTGGCAATCCAGGGTAAGGGTTGTTGTAAGTACTGCCTTGAGCTCTTCTTGTGCAGGAGGAGTTTAAACCTCAGTGCATACTGGTGTATGGTGTGCATGGTCCTTTTCCATGGACAAATAAGATGGAGTCTCATTTGGATCTTGCTCCAAACTTCTGTCCACCTTGCCCAGACTCTAGATGCTTTGATCCCAGGTTCTCAGTTAATATAAGCATATAGAATACTCATATAGCAGGAACTTGATATCAGATGGATTATAATTGTAGGGCAGCTTGACATAACAAATGGCCCAGTGCTAAACTTTAAATCTTTTTTTATCTGTTTTAAGAAAAATTAGAAAATCTGTTTTATGGTGAGGAACTCCTCAGGACCCCCTGGATTCACCATCTTCCTCACTTCCCCACCACTAGTTCTGCTCTGCTACTTCGGCTAAGGGTTGCCTCAGCTCCACCAGTACTGGGGAACAAGTAATTTCTTTCAAACTCTTTGTTCAAGAGATAATATTATCTCATAATCAGGATCTTTCCCTGCTGCTGCTCCCTAGAAGGCTGCATTACCTGTCTGCATCTGTTCAGTGTTTCACCAGCAGAGAACCTAGCAAGTGAGGATTTCTGAAAAGGTTTCACTGCAATATTGCAAGATCACAGGATCTGTCTGGTGACACATACAGTGCAAGAGAAGAAAAAAAATATATATATTGTTCAAAAGTATATTGAAAAAGTCCCCACTATCCAAACATGAACTGTCATCAACAAGAGAGTCACCAAAAAACATTGAGTTATAAAGAGATATGTTATGATTTTTTATATTCAAATGAAGTCTAAGGTTTCTAAACAAGCTAGGTATCAGAATGATTTAGGGCCAGACAAGCTAACATATGTGCAACATGAACAATCAGGAGGTCAGGAGCAGGGAGAGAGGCTATTTGTCAGTGTAGCAATTTCCAGAACGTGCTTTGTTTCTGTATCCCCAAAACCTTCTTTTATAAACCAAATGAAACTTGCTGCCTGAAGATGATAAACATGGCACAGATGCCTGTACTACTGTGATGCCTCCCAGGCAATGCAGGCAACTTAACCTACTACCCCAAATGTTATGCTGAGATCTTTCAGAACAGCTTTGGTCCTCCCCTCAGTGTGTGCATGGGTTTCCAGAAGAATTTGAAATTTCAGGCCTTAGCAGAAAAGTGGCTTCAACCTCTGCTTTGCTTCAGGCAGTTCCCACCTAATGTTGAGCATAATGCTGTACCCAGGCTATCACGTGCTGTTATTATAAAACAGTGAGACATGGGAAAGCAACAGGGAAGAGCAACAGTGAAAATCCTTGCCTGAGCATCTGGAAATGTGCAGTTTTCTCTTAGATCTGTCATGAAACTTTCACACAACTTTGATCAAATCTCTTACAAACCTTCTGGCTTGTTTTCTACATGTACGAATAGGAGTATTTTGGCTTATTTTTAAACCTCACTCCAAACTGAAAAGAGCTCCAAAGGTGTAAAACATGTTACAAATGTTAACCATTATTCAAAAAGGTAGAAAAACTAAGGTGAGCAAAGCTCTCTGTTCAGAGAGTGCTCATTTTTCCTGTCCCCTTCAGGTCTGGGCTGAGGGGTAACAGGAGTACTTCCAGGGGTAACAGGTCAGTCTGTGTGTCAATGGGGTGTCCATAGGAGCCAGCAGGCTTCGAGTCCCCGTGGTTTCCTCAGCAGCATTCATGGTGCAAGCACCCCTCAGCAGGCTGCACAGAGGGAGTTTTCCTCTGTATGCTCCCAGAGTCATCCCCTGGGCTTCCCAGCTGGCCTCGTTCCCAACTCTCATTCTTCTTGTTTTCTTTCCCCCTCTTGTAGAATTTCATTTCGAAGAATTAATTACTGTCATCTTACATTATCCTTGACTCATTACTTCCAGATGGTTCTATTTATTTATTTTTATTATTATTATTAGTTTTATTTCCCCAGCTATACCCAGAAGTGTTGTGGCCTTCCCTGAAATGGAGACAGCAACAGGAGGGTAAACAGTCACTCAACATTGCAACCAAAAAAGTTAAAGACAGAAAAGTCCTGATAGTTTTTATCTACTTCTTCATTTTGACTTCTGATGGATGTTTCTCTTTTCTGTATGTTCTCTGTTCCAGCATTTCCCAATGTTTTCTTCTGACTGAGGAAACAGGCTGCATCCATACGCTGCAAGCCTCTGATTTCCATATCTTTTTTGCTTCACTGATACACTAATTATTCATAAGGTGTTCCCTGCTATTTTACTAACTGCTCCTTAGCTTGCTTTTCACATAGTCTTTTTCCTCTCCCTTCCTAAATGATGGGTAATTGTGGTAATTGTCATTACCCTCATTGTACAGATGGGTTGGTGAAGAAAGAGACATCATCACAGCAAGCTAGAGAAGAGAAGCCACCAGAGACAGTAGCAGATATCACAGCTCCTGTCCACCAGCAGCGGTATTCAGACACAACTCTGCCACCTCTCACTATTAACCCCCTTACTGCAGCTGCACAGTGTTGTGCACAAACCACAGCCCTCTAACAGCAGCCTCCTGCCTCACATTCCCTGGCAGCTGGGACTAGGCCTTGTCCTCTGTCTTACCTCAGTGGCTGCCCTCCCACAACCCAGTCTTACACACCACTTGTGTGCAAGGGGAGCACTCTGTTTTGCATGATCCCTTGTAGCAGATACAACCCCAGCACTGGACTCCATCCCATAAATTAGAAGAGAAGATGCATGAGATGTTTATCAAATTTCTAGTTATGCCTCTGCTCAGATATGAATGTAGGGCACCTCCTGACCCTCATTTATCCCCATCTCACCCCAGTCCTGCTTGAGAATTTCTGTGAATCAAATTTGGATGGCAAGGAAATGAAGATACTTTCTATCTGGCCAGACTAATGTTATACATACAAGCCATGGGTGAGGGAATACACCAGCATTAAAGGGATTGCTGTGTCCCATCCCAAAGTTCATGGGAGGGTCATCCTGCCTCCAACAGCTCCTGGGTCACCTCTACCCTTTCCTGAAAACAATGACTGAGTTTGCTGAGACAGACACTTGATATAACTTTCTTGAAACAGAAATGCATGAGCAAATGGGCATCCACTGTAGTGCCATGTAGCAAAACTTTCAGAGGTGTAAGAGGTTCAGAGTGCTGCTGCATGAGAACTGCCTCCTTGGATGATCTGTCCTTCAGGGCCCAAACTCATCACCAGCTAGTCCTGGGAGGAGAAGTGATATTCAAAATTAAGCTTCCATTGGGACTTGTAGCTGCTACACCTCTTTGGCAATTCCTCTATGTACTTTGAGTTCTGTTATGTCTTAAGTAAAATGGTGGTTAAATAAAACCCATGAAAGCAAACATTTTCCCAATTTTGTTGTGTGTGTCTGTGTGCTTGTGTTGATGAATCATTCATAAACCAGTCAAAGCATTCAATATTCATAAGCAGGGATTGAAGATGGGAAACTCAAGCAAAGGAAACATTCTCAAGCTCTGCTCCTCTAACAGACTCATCCTACTTGTAGATCACTTCTTGCTCCAGGTTTTTCTGGTCTTTCATGTGACCATCCCCCATGCACACATCTTATGCAGTCTTTAATAAACAATGAAATACTAACTATCAAAGTGAAATACTATTTTGGTCATCGCCATTCTTATGCTTTTCAAGTTCCACGTTCAGGGTTCGACTGAGATAAATGAGATAGTTCATGTGTCTTGCAGAGACTGGGTTATTTGTGGGCTCTGGAATACATTGCTGCATTGGTTATATTCTGCTCATATTTTGAAGAGTTTTCTCCCAGTGGCTCAGGCAAGAGACTAAAATTTTATGTGTTTATATATCATATATCTTAATGGAAAGTGAAATTCTTGGACAGATGAAGAAAGCATTAGGGAAAAGCACTGACTTGCTCCAAACATGCTTAGTTCAACTTATGTTTATAAATCTTTGCCAGTTAGTACAGATAAATAATTTTCAAAATGTAATTTGTTCACAAATGGCTCACTTTGATTCCCAGTCAGTCATGATGTGTGAATAGTCATATGGTATAACTTTTACACTTAGACTCACTGGCTGATATTTGTATGTGAGATATGCCTCCAACCAGGAGACCAGTGAATAACAAATAGCAAATAAGTCATTTCCAGAATGTATTCTTGAACATTTACTATTTGCAAACATTTTCATAAATTCCCAGAAACCACTGGGATATTGGTGAATAATGAGTTGCAGTGCCTCTGTGAATATCCAATGAATCTCATTCAAGACAACAGATTCATACAAGTTTTCTCATTACTCAGCCAGCCATGCCACATAATAGCTCTGGACCTATCCACTAAATTCCAGAGTCTGGTTTAAATTTTACTGGCAATGATGTGCAAAAACGTCTGGATTAAATTATCAGATGCTATTCAACTTGAAGAGGTTGAGCCCAGTTCCCCACGTTTGGAAAATTAATTTGCAAAGCAGAAGTCAAACATTGCCAGACCAAGCCAAAAGCTTTTCACACTCACAAGTGAAAAGGAGGTAAAAAGGCCTTTTTGAGTTGAGCCTACACAAACAGTGTATAGAAACCAATGAGAGTTGTGTTTGCAAGCCTTTTACTTTTTACATCTACACTTAGAAGATGATAGAAGCCCATCATTTTTCAGAGACATGCTTTATGCTATAGAAAGACATAATATATTTTGCTTTTTATCCCTTTTACATAGGTGGGAAGAGTCTGTAATGCACCCTCCTGTTGAGCAACATTAACATGGAAAATACAGACCTTTACAAAATAAGGAAGTTGGAACATCAACAAAGAACAGATGTCCAGTGGAAACTGAAAAATAATGATAATGTTAATACCTTCACTGACAAGTGATTGTGAAAAGATGAATGGGTTATTATAAAAGCATACACACACTAAATCATATTCCCATATCTATCCCACAAGAGGCAGAGGCAGCAGGATGCTCCAAGTTTTCTGGTAGTGCTTCCAGAAATTCACCAGAGGCTGATACAACAGCAGTGTTTATTTAATAACAGAAGCACTCAACCAACTGAGCTAGACAGGGTAATTAGCACAGAAACAGCTGCAATCACAAGAGGGAAGGTAGAATTGCAGGAGAATATGATGCTGTGGTTGTGGTGTTCTCCATGGGACTCCAGGAGGTGACAAGATAAGAATTACAGCTTATAAATAGAGGAGGAAAAAGGGGGGGGGGGGGGGGCGCAGGGAGGGCTTTCTTACTTGGTACTACAGAGACTAAAGAACATCAAAAGTTACTTTCCTAAAGGAAGTGGATCAGGTGAATGGACTAACATTACTATTTCCTCTTTTTAGCACTAGAGGTAGGAATGGGATGGAGAAAATGGTCCACTTCCCCCAGTAAAAATTAGGGTGTTTGCAGCTGAGCTGAAAACTCCCAGCCTTGTGGTGTGTTTGGGAAAAGATGTCAGGCCTGAATGCTCACACCCAGCTCATCTCTGCTGTACAACTGGCACAGGAAAGGGGACATGATGCTGAGAGACACTTATCTTAGGGATATAAAAGAGACAACATGGGCTGTCTGTGCAGGAGATGGTGAAAGGCAGGTAAGTCCAGAGAGTGGCCTGCATCAGCAGAAGTAGACATCAGAGAATGCTCTCACCTTGCCCAGTGTGATCATGGAAATATTCCAGGCCCTTCTCTGCTCCCATCAGCACCAGCAAACAACCCTTCTCCAGACCCACCTGTCTAAGTGAAGAAGTAAGAGACATCCCAAACAAGCAAGCTGTGTATACACATTTTATAAGCCAAAGTTTTAAAAAGGGACTCATGAATTTTGCATTTCATCTTATGAACACTTCTTGCAGCTGCCTGAGGTGCCTCGAGTGCCCAGCAGCTGTGGTCTGCAAGTTCAAGAGGTTCTTGCCCTCTTGCAGGCTTAGCCATAGTGTCTGGGGAACTGACACAGCAGCAGCAGCAGCAGCAGCAGCAGCAGCAGCTTTGAGGCCAGCCACCAGGATGCTCTAAGCTGACATGAGGCTCTTTAACCCACTGGCCCTCCGCAGTTCACACTAGACGGACGAGTGACCCCATAACCTTATTAATGTTTGGTTTTCTCCAGCAAGTGCATCTATTATACTATCTGTGGCAGGAGGAGTGTTAAAAGTAGGCTCTGTCGAATGCCACTGTGTGCACCGATGCTCTTTGAGTGCTGGTACAGCTGCAGTTCCTTTGTTTTTGTAAAAGCAAGCCACTAATAAAGGCTTGACGCTCCATCTACTTCAGCTGTGCAGTAGGGTACATCCCTGGGGTGCTCTCATTCCTGCTGCTCTCACCCAAATAACTGCTTTCACCTCCAAGGAAGAGTGCTATTCCTCTCTCATTCTCTCCCCTCAGTAAGGAGGCAGCGGGCTGGCCATTAATACAGCTGTGTACCTGCCTGCCCTCCTGCCACACAGCTGACCTGCAGACAGCAGGCTTCATTAAGCACCCAGCCCTATTCAAGCCCGGGGAATCATGCAGTCTGTACAGCACGTGAGACTCAGATGGTCTCAAGATGCGGAATTAACCCACCCACTGGGACTGTGGGGCTTGCAGAGACCTAGAGAGCAGGGTCAGAATATGGTGCTTGTTTAGCTTAATCTTTGGCATTTGTTTAAGAGAAGATAAACTCTCTTACAAGCAAACCAGGGGAAACAGAGAGAGAACCCATGCTGCTATACAAAGCACATAAGGTAATACAACAGCTACCTTTCTCTTACGCTGTAAAGATAGGGATGGTACCATAAAATGGTATTAGTACCTTCAAAAAGTAGCCTGCATTTCCACTGGGGTGTGGATCTCTTTCATTCTGCAAAAATGCAAAAAAGAAAGAAAGAAAAAAAAAAAAAAGCAAAAGAGAGTGCGAAAAAAAAAGCAAACAAAAAGAGAGTGGAAAATATTGTTGTAACTGAAGTCACCTAGCTTTGGGATTAATTTACAAGTTATTATTTACCCCTACTCTATGGCACTGCCTGAAGCTTCCTTTTGTAGTTCAGGAAGAGCAGCAGGGACTGTGGGGAAAGCAGGAACTTTAGTACAGAAAATAAAGCAGTTTAACAGCAGAAGAGCCTGATAACTCATCATGGCTTACACTATGTTCTGCAATGAGAAGGAAAAAATAAAAAAATAAAAATAAAAATAAAAGCTCTGAACAGTACAAGGAGTTGATCTTGTGCTGACTTGACCTGAAACAAGTGTCCATATGATTGATCACCAGCTTGTGGGACACAACACGGGTACGGATGGATATAATGGCCATGCCAAAAGCCCACATTTCAGAGCCCACATTTCTGCCACACCCCTAGTAGGAATGAACTCCCTCCCAGAGGACAGCATCATGGAAACCAAGAGGGAGCAATGGGCACAGGTACAGGCTTGTGAAGCGATTTGAACACAGCAAAGGGGTCCAGCTCCAGTGGCCACTTGCTGGTCACCACTGCCACATACAGGCTCGAATCTAGTGTTGCACTGTGGCCCTCAATTTAGCACTATTAGTCTGAAATGGATAATGACACAATTCAACTCCTCTAGTGTGGACATGGCTAATATAACTAAAAAGTTGTTTAAACCATTTTAGAAACCATAAGCTAATGGGCACAATGCTTTTTTTCTAAGAGATGATCTACCTGCATCAGTAAGGTGGGGAGAAGATAGTTTAAATTACTATTGCTTATGCTGTGGAGAAAGGGGCCAATTTTCCAAGATTTTCATGTTGCTGCTGTTTTCCATCCTGAAAATATTTCTAAGATTTTTTATTTGTCTTCAGGATTGAGGTGAAAGGGAATACCAAGAGAAGGAATAGTGACTGAAAAATATGTGCTAAGGTCCATTGAGCAAAACACCTTGAGAAGAGAAGCAACAAACTCCCCTGCCTTCCAGCTGCTCACCTGAGAATTCATACAGAGGGAGGAAAACAGTAGTCCAAGAAGATTAACCTGAAAACTATCAGGAGAACAGGTAAGTTTTTATTTTATTTTTCCCTAAAGTGGAATTGGGACTTTTTGATTTAAAAAGGGGGAAAAAAAATGCTGAATCTGGTTTGGTCTGAAGAATAGAGAAGTGCCACTGGAAACTTGAGAAAGGAGGATATTATAAAGGGCACCATAATAAAAACAGGCAACTTGGTTAAAGCATTGTGTGGACTGCTATAGGCATCCATATCTGCAGCTCGCTGCCCAGAGTTTCAGCCCATGCCTGAGTGTGCCAGCTCCAAAGGGTTATTCAGCAATTCTTCCTCACTTCTGCCTTCAGTTTTAATTTCCATGTTCATCAGTTTTACTTGGAGGGACTTTCATTTCTCTCTCTGGTGTTATGTGCCACATGCTGTTTCAGAGGTTGTCAGAGGGCACCTGGCTTTGCCATCTGCCTTCGCAGGCAGGAACGAAGCATTATATTTCCAGTGCATCTGAAACAGCTTGTTTCCCATGGTGGTTTCTCTTCTGTTCTGCCTCTGCCCTGCTGTTTTCTGGCAGCACCCAGCAATGCTCCCCATGGCATGGTACAACACCTGGTGTGCTCGTGCGGAGAGCTGAGGTGCATCTCTTCCTCTGTGCAGTGTCAGCATCAGCCTGAACTCTGCTCCTTGCTGCTGAAGCTGGTCACCTTCCAAGTACCCTTGCAGTCCCGTTCAGGCCATATACAGCAAAGTAAATCTCTCCTTTATGAGCCACCCACGATGCTCTGCCAGAGTCTCTCTGAGCCATGGGCTGAAAGCCTGGTAGCCAGCAACCCCAACTGCTCTTCCTGGGGGTGAGCACAGCAGGGTGGCTCTATTGCCTTCTTGTCTTAGACTTGTTTGTTAATTTTTTTAATAGGACTCCCATACAGTGGTGATTTGAATTCTGAGCCTTGGGGAGCGCGTGTGTAGTCTGCTCTTCTCAGTGATCGAAATGCAGGTGTTTACTCCACCTTGCAGATGTCAACAAAGGCTTGTAACTTGCACCTAGACAACATGAGACAGTGGCATTCAATTTTTTCTTTCTTTGTTATTAATGAGACGGCTTCCTCTCTGGGTATTGTGAGTGGCAGGAAGTAGAGACCTGCCAATCAAAATGTTAAAAGGACATTGTCAATGTCATGCTTCCTCCTCAGCTCTCCATCGGTTTGAGCACGAAAACAATGTTCAAATTACAGCCCTGCTGTGTGCAAGGTGAGCACACGAGGTCTGCCCCGTGCATGCAGAACCTGGAAAAACTCAAGCGGTAGTTTTCAACTGAAAACATCAAACAATACAAACTAGAGTTTTCTCATGACACTTTATCTTCATAAAAATACCATCTTAAACAAACAGGAGGCAACATCCTGCCATTGGTAAATCTACACTCAATACTTCAGAGGAAATTTTGCTGCTGGTATAGGGCACCTTCTAAATATTTATTCCTAGGGAAAAAATGGTGTAATACCCATCGCCACACATGTCAACAGTCTTTGAGATTTTTTACATTTCTAGATTAAAGGTTAAATGATTCATTTCCATCACAGCTTGTTCTGCAGAAAGGCTATCCACATCCACAGCTTCATGGGCTTGGACACATGTAGAGGAAAATATATGTTGATGAAAGGAGGGTCAGAAACCATATTCAGTGTAATGTTCCAGACACATGGATGCTATGTGGCAAGCTCTGACTCTGGAACAAGCAACCCACAGGCTTGGATTTCCTCCCAGGGGCAGAGACGCATGTTGGGGGCAGAGCAATTGTGGCTACCTCACTCCCCCAAGGGGGCACCATTGAAAGAAGGAAAGACTAGAGCACAGCAAATGAAAAGGGGCCAAAGGAGATGTGCATGGGTTTTCCAGAAAACAAGAGCACCTCATCCTGTAGGCAGGATTGCACCTACAATCCTGTAGGCAGGATTGTATAAGTATGTTCAGAAGCAGCCTCCCCTTTTCCATCTTTATAGCAATTGCTGTCATTGAATCATAGAATCATAGAACATTCCGAGTTGGAAGGGACCCATAAGGATCATCAAGTCCAACTCCTTGCACCGCGCAGGTCTACCCAAAAGTTTAGACCATGTGGCTTAGTGCACAGTCCAAATGTTTCTTAAATTCATACAGGCTTGGTGCAGTGACTTACAGGCTTGGTGCAGTGCTGTATAGGTTTATATTAATATGATGAATGAGTCTGTGATAATTCCCAAACAACCTCTTAGTTTGAGTATAGTTCCTCAGAAGGAAAGCTTGGGAGTCTCTGAAATAAGCACAGTTGAGAATATTTTCCATGTATTTTCTTGTGCACTAAGGTAGGAAAGGTATGGCATGACCTTTATGTACTGTGTTTCAGTCCTCTATTGCAGTCTATGCTGAGCAGTTGTTTCTGTGTTGGCATTCAGGAAATAAAATTGGGCCTTTAATGGGTCCTGAACGGGCTTTACCAAGTAGTGATACTGCCATGGTGACACCCACAGTAGGTTTTGCAGCCAGCCCTGTTATCCTTAGTAACTTCCATCTCAGCTGCCACCAAGTCCCTCTCCTTTCTTGGGTACATGCAGAATTCCTCAGCTGCCAGCCCAAGTTTTCACATGCTAGACACAGCCAAGTGTTCTCTGAGATTGTTGAAGTGACCTGTGAGGTAGCCGCTTTAGATATGAGACATTATTAAAAGTAATGATATTTTCTTAGTATCTACACTGCCCAGGCTCTGCAAATCTCAAGGAAAGTGTAAACCATGCCTGTCTTCACATCCAAGTCATCTATAGCTCTTGAGAACAGTTTGCAATTCCTAGCACAGATGCAGCCCTTTCCATCCTGGTGCTGTAGGTGCACACCTTGCAGCTGGTGGACCCTGGGGGCATAAGCAGGGTCCCGTCAGGATCACTTTTGTTCCTGCGAGCTTTAATTTATAAGCATTTACCCTGAAGACAAGGTACTGCCTGTTTTTTTCTTAATCTTTATTCTATTTTTTATATATTTCTTCTTTTCTTTTTTTTTCTTTTTTTTTTGAGTTCCTTCTTTAAAGAAGCGACTCAGCACATTACCATCCTGAAGGCATGAGTTAGTAAACTTTTCTTCTCTGCTTTTTCTCAGACCATTTTTACTTTTTCTCCCTGACCCTTATCTTCCCCTGAAGGGATTTTAAGATTTTAAGCCACTCTGTTCTCTTGTCAACCAAAGGTGCCACACAAAGTGGTGCCATTTAATGTCAAACAGTATCTTCCCTGCATTCAATGAGGCCTATGTCTCTTGTCTGTCCAAGCTTAGCTTTTATGATTTTTTTTTTGTTTTCAGCAAATCACAAGCACAAAGCACAGACATCTTTGTAAATGGAAAAAAAAAAAAAAAAAAAAAAAAAGTGGAAAGAATTTGAACAGGTCATTTAAGCTGGAGCAAAGGAAGCAGATCTCGGAAACAAGCATCTGACCAAATATCTAGGAATTTTATCTGTTTTGCTTTCTGCTTTCTATCAGACCCAATTAAACTTCCTTAAAAACAGAAAAATAAACTAAAAAATACAGCATCCTGACTTTCTGCAGGGAGAGAGAAAACAAATGGCATTAGCAATTAGGTAAGACTGATCTCTAGGTTAAGGATTCTCATTTCTCATGTAAATCACATCTCCTCCAGCAATGGAACATGTTCCTTTGAACTCTACCATGTTGTTATTGCTACTGATATTAACATTTAATTACTGATCAATCTCAGACAAGATCCACCACAATCAGTCCACAAGACAATCCCTCCACAAGAAAGACACCATCACGGAAAAAGCATGTTAAAAGTATTGTATTGTCAGAACAAATGCTGGTAGCCTATTTCCTAAAACCTGTGTATTTTTAGGCAGCAACATTCAAGGACTCCTAGCTTTTACAATATCGTGATTGATATAGCACAATTGTCCTTTCAAGGACAAAAGTAAATGGGCGCTAGAGGAATCCTGATGGAGTTCACTCAGACCGATCGCTGTGTTTTTGCTGGTGATTCCCATCCCACACTACCCAGAGAGCATTTACCAGAGAAAAAAAAAAGCAGGAGAGATGAAGGAAAGGCAAAGGCTGGCTATGCTGGTTATATCTGAGGTGGAAGCAATGAGAATGTTGTGAGTTTTAGGTACACTGCAGTGGAGCAGGAACTTCCAGGATTATTTCTTCAATGAAGTCACTGGTACCCACTGCTGGGCACTGAGAACTTAAATGTACACATGTACCATCTCATCTCCCCTGCTCCTATGACTGTCACCTTCCTGGACTCCCAAAGAGAGAGGTAAAGAACGGAACGGCAGACTTGCAAGATATGCCAGGCAGAAAGGCAGATTTTACTCCAGTATTGTGCTTGGACATCTTCTACCAGTGCACCAGGCTTTCATAAGGTTTCTCACCCAACAGCACCTTAGAAAACCAAGCCTGACCATGGTTTTGGGTCGGTGAGTCAAGTTCACACTAGTTTTATTGAGCCAAGCTCTGATCTGCTATTCCTGGCAGTTTGGGTTGTTCTAGAAATATATCTACAGTATCCCTATGCATCTTATTCCCATGTTTGCTATTTCCATCTCTAAACTCTTCATCTTGTAAAGTACTTATCCTCAGTTCAAGGGAAAGAAGAACAAACACTACTCACTTCACCAAAATGCAGCAGAGGCACAGCGAGTGGGAGCAGCTCATTTGAGGTTAGACATCTACAGGTAGATACTTACAAGTCACCCAGACATCATCATCTTCTTTTCTGGGGGGGAAGAAAATTAAAAAGTATCTTGGTTTTGGCTGAGATGGGCTTAATTTTCTTCACAGTGTCTGTCTGTTATGATGCTGCATTTTGGATTTAGGAGAAAAATAATGTTGATAACACACTGATGTTTTAGTTGTTGTTGAGTACTCTTTATACTGAGTCAAGCTCCTCATGCTGCCCTGCCAGCCGGCAGGCTGGGGTTGCACCCAGAGCTGGGGGGGACAGAGCCAGGACAGCTGGCCACAATGACCAAAGGAATGTCCCACACCACATGGCATTGTGCTCAGCAATAAAACCTGAGGGAACTGGCTGTGTGGGACTACAGCTGCTTGGGGATGGGCTAGACATCAGTAAGTGGGTGGTGAGCAATTGCATTATGCATCACCTGTTTTGTGTATTCCTTATTATTATTGTTTTCCTTTCCTTTTCTGTCATATTAAACTGTCTTTATCCCAACCCATGAGTTTTAACTTCTTCCAATTGTCTCCCCCATCCCAAAGTGTAGTGCTCAGCTGCCTGCCAGGCTAAACCACAAAAAAAAATATCATGGCAATGGTGGTTTTTTATTATTATTATTATTTACTAGTAGTGACTTCCCAATGGCAGCAAATAGCCTTTAAATGGTGCAGGAATATTCCCTTCTAGTTTCCACCATAGCTCCAGAACAACCACAGGAACTAGCTTGGCCTTGCCCTTCTAGAATTCCTAGGGTTAATTCTTCATTGCTTGGCACCAGAGCTGGTCCTTTACAACACTACAAATTGACAAAGCCCCACATACACTGTCTGCAGTTCTAGGAGAAAGACAATCTTGCTCTGACTTCTGAAGGTGGAGCCTAGAGAAAATTAAGGGTAAATACACGCAATTTGGAATTTGGGGTGGAGGTTCACAGGGCCGTGTTCCTGCTCATTTCTGCTCTGAGAAGGAAAATGTAGAATGACTTTGTGCTTGCCTTGTACATTGATCAGAAAGAACATTATGAGTAACCACTGTGCACAATGATAAATTTTATAGTCTCTGCTCTGACCAGTCACTTGTAAAGCTGTGGACTCATTGTGAAAGAACCATTAGATCAAGCTGCCAAAATGGGAGACAGTTTATGGGCAATTCAGAGTCTATTTAAACAATGAATATTCATGATCTATCTGGACAATTTCACATTCATGCTTAGATAATGCAGATTTATGCTCACACACAACAATGATTTGTGAATATTTATAGGTGAACACCTGGACAGTATTTGACAAAGCCATGAATATTCATGATTACATCTGAAAGAAAGAGAAAAGCTCTACCTGAAGTTTGTGTCTGAACTACAGACACAAGAAGCTAATCCTCAATCTGCATTGTGCCCTAATGGTGATATGCAACAGCCAAAATAGTATTAAGAAAAAAATCAGAGGTAGGGATCTCATCACTCAAAGGATCAGTAAAAAGCCAGGAAGCTTCTCTGAGCTGCTAGAAGAATTCCCATTGGTTTAGTCTTATGATAGAAATTAGGTTTCTGGTGCAGCACATTTTCTATGTGATAATTATATGATGGTTGTGTTTTGTTTACTTAAGACTTTTTTTTTTTTCCCCAGACAAAATGTCTAAAACACTCTTGGGGAAAAAAAAAACTACAGGCGTGAGTGGACATGTGTACCCACAGATGTATGTGCATGTTTAAGGGGTCTTTATACCAAGCTAGCCTGTGCCTTCAAGGTTCATGTTTTAGTCCATGCTGCTTCAAGCCAGAATTGCTGTGCTTGGTCCTCATGGAGAGGTTCTCAAAGCCAGCTGAGATGAGACCAGATCAATGCCTGAGGCACATGTGAGTCCTGAAAAAAAAAAAAAAAAAAAAAAAAGGTTTAGCTTCAGACAGGAGAATCAGATGATATGGACCACTTTTTGTGATAAAGAGATTTAAAGGCAGAGATATAGATCGGAACTCCAGAAAAAAAAAAAAAAAAAAAAAAAAAAAAAAGTAGCAGAGACGCAGGTCAGGGGAAAGGCAGCTGCTAGGTTCACATGTGCTTCATTCACATGAATTATCCTCTTAGGAGATAAAAGCACCCTGGCACTGGAGATCCCTCTAAGGGAAAAAAGAGCCTTTTGTTGAGGGGTCACCCAGTCACTGGAAGACTGAGACCTTACCATCTAGCAGATGTGACAGCAACCAGTAACTCCGTAACTATCTGCTGACAAAACGTCTATGTGAATTCTCAGTCTTCAGCGTGGGTGCCATCTTCTAACTTCCTCTGTATCCAGCCTCTAAAACTAATCATGATGTCCCCATTAATAAGATCTCAAAAAATCTTCTCTATGTTATTTCCACTGATGCTTAGCTCCTTTTGCAACATCTTATTAACAGAGGAGACATTAAACTTTCTTCCCATGTTCACTGGGAGCAAAGAAAGCAGCAATGTCCAGTTTCAGAGGCTTGCTGGCAGCCAGAGCATGGAGGTTGAGCTGTGTCTGGTCACATTTGGCCATGTTTTGTCACATTTCATCACATCAGAAAATGTCTGCACATGAAATGTGGAGCAACAGAAGTACCATAAATGCCATCACCCTTACCCTGATGACATCCAACAAGTGCTCTCTACAGCCTAATATTGTCTGGCTAAGCTGCGTAGAAGGTTCTCTGACCTAAATTCATTGAGACAGTTGAAAATTATAGCAGTTGAAAATAAAAGCATCTCCAGATGGGTAGATAGCCCTCTTCTTACCATTTCCTCAAATTATCTCAGCATCTGGCACTTTTCTGCTGAGACTGCCTCCCCCTGTGAGGAAAATACAACT
The DNA here is from genome assembly GCF_011077185.1 of Oxyura jamaicensis. Taxonomy (NCBI): domain Eukaryota; kingdom Metazoa; phylum Chordata; class Aves; order Anseriformes; family Anatidae; genus Oxyura; species Oxyura jamaicensis. Next base: position 28,426,401 of record NC_048895.1, read on the forward strand.
CAGATCTCCTGGGACACTCAGATGGAAAGCAGGCAGCACTCAGATATCAGGCCTGGGGACTTGTTTCTGTCCCAGGCAGAGATGAGCCGTGGCTCCTCTCTGTGCCTGTGTTGGGTTTCTACTCCCATACTCCCAACTCACTCCAGCATTACCTCAGTGACATCAGAAAGCTGGGAGAACTGCCCCTTAAAAGTGTCTGTTCTCAGCTTGTGTTGAATAAACAGTCTGTGAGAGGTATTCAGACAGACTGTACCTCTGTGGTGGGCTGTAGCTAGCTCTGGAGGCTGAAAATGGATGGGTGAATGGCTTTGCCTTGCTCAGCTCCAAAATGGGTTCCTCTCAGCAGCAGCTGGACATGAGGCAACTTGCTGGTTTGGTGCCTCCCCAGCTCTGATGGGGCCGCATCCCTCCTGGGGATGTGGCACAGCCCTCCCACATGCAGGATAGTGACATAGTGGGGAACAGCAAAGGAAGGCTGGGTTGGCTGCACCAGCTACTGCCTAGAGTACAGTATATATTTATATTTAATCCTATATTTAATATTTGGTATTAATCCCAAAGGATTAAACTGAAAACATATTACATATACCTCCATAATTACCATTTCAAAGCCACCTGAATTTTTAAAAGCAGTCTCATTATCACAGAAGGTAAATCTAAATGTTAGAGTGGTCAGCACTGGAAATAAAAGTCTATTTGATGAACACTGCCTTTGCTGCCCCATTTCCCCACAGTTTTCACCCATGTTTTACTTTCTATAAACAGAAAAAAAAATATTCTCTACCAGGCTACAGTGCCTTTTGTCCAGTCTCTACCAAAAACCACCTGCAATGTCAGAGGAAAATAATGTCCTTCCACTATTCCCTAGCTTCTGAATGCTCTTCGGATATGTCATTATTTACAAGGAAAGTTTCTTCTCAAGACCCTTTCTGCTTAGAAAAAGAAAAAAAAAAAAGTTCAAAAAAACAGTACAGAAAAGAAGGAACTACAGTGGCATTTGGCTACCAATACTTCCATCTCCTCTCTGAGTATGTCATGTAGATTTTTAATGCCATGCAGCTGGGACTGACTCTCTCCATGTGCCAGTATAGCATCTGCTGCAGTGAAACCCCCATTAAAGATGGAAGTTCCTCATTGATAAATGCTAAATGAGCAGTGAATGCCATCTCTGACAGACTCAGCTCTGGCAAATGGACAACTTTATTTTTCACCAGTGTCTACCAGTCCTTTAAACCCTTTTGCAAAAAAAAAAAAAACAAACAAAAAAATAAAAAAAATCTATCCTGTAGCAGTTAATTCTACAGGTCTGTAACGTACTGGGGAACAAAATATAAGCTTTGTTGCTTCAGTAAGTGCTGCCCTTTAGTTTCATTGTGTGTTTTCAGTGTTTCTTGCCATGAAGCTAACAATGGGAGTCCTCGTGTCTTCTGTTAAGGCATTTTCTTCAATAAAGCCTTTCACCTGACACCTTGTAAATGCTTGTGATCACTCAGGGTCAAATCTTCACCTGGGTATGCAGTTGAAGACTGTTAAACCCTCTGCTCTGATGCTGCATTGGACTGTGCAGTGCAGTGTGTTAATCATGTTTGTGGAATACAACAAACAACAGGAAATGCCAAATACTGCTAAGCTTTAATGTTAAGTCTCTGCACCTGGGGGTTCTTTTTCTATTTATTTTCTGCTGTTGTTCTTCCATGTATCTCAAATGCAAAGAATTAGCAACATTGCTGCAATAGTCATGGTATCTTTAGAAATAAGTGCAAGGGGGAGGAGGTGATCATTTTCATCATGATCACATCTTTCCAAGCCCACAACGTACAAACCATGACAACATATGAGCTTGCATTGATCTCTGGGGATCCCCGAAGACCTAAGGGAGAACCATTACCTTCATCTTCCATAGGAAATCCTGCAGAAAGAAGTGCTAACCTGCAACACTCATGTTCACAGTAGCTGCCAGCCATCACAGTAACAGCTTCCCTCACCTCTGGCAGATGAAGGCAGAACCACCCCTGCCCAAAGCAGAATGCACCATCCCTTCCCAGCCACCAGTCCCCACGCCCACTGCTCTGAAAACAGCAGCAGTTCTAGCCTGTGTTTGATCAAGAACAGCAGTGACTATCAGCCACCTCCAGATACTGAGCTCCTGCCTGGATCTCCACAATCATTTTTGGTCTCAAACCCTGCACACCCCTGCTGAGTAGTAACTGAGCACATCACCTGGAGCGGGAGAAGCTTTAGTGCATTTATCTTCCTGTGACACCTGAAACAAAGCAGGCTGGAAGGCATGTATTAATGACTTTGTCCTCACTGCAGCTGGTCAGGAAATGTTTCAGTGCAACCAGCTTTTCATTGCAAAATACTGATTTGTCAAAAGCACTATTTTTCATGTATGGGCTTAAATTCAGTCAAGTGCTGGCCTCGAAAAGTTTTTGAAATCTAGAATTAGAGTGTCAGGAGGGAAAGAGGAAAAGGAATGGAGAAGGCACAATTATCATCCTATTGACTTACCAAAGCCAAGTCCCCTCTGTGGATAAACAGCTTTGTCCTGGGATGAGGACAGAGCTCATCTCGGGGACAGCAGCATCAGTGGGGGCAGGATTAGCACACCATGAACAATCAGAATTCAGCCTCCAACTCTGCCAACACATTCTGTGAGCATTAAATTCATGTGCACACCAGGAGAGAGATAAAGTACCACATTTACTCACAGATTCTTAATAAAAACGTTGTTCAAAGTTTAATTATCATACTTTTTTTTTGTTTACAAAATCACCCCACAGCTGCAGCAAAATCTGCTTCTCTACAGTATTCTGGGGCCAAGTTCTGCAGCAGGTTATGCCCAGGTGCATCTGCGGGGTGGCTCGTTCAGACCAAGCCAGTATTTACACCAGCACAGCAGTGCAGACTGTCACTCTGTCCCCTTAAAGTTCATCAGATAACCTTTCCCTCCCACAGTTGGATTTTTATTTTTAGCTTGTCAGCAGCAGAGGAGAAAAAAACAACAACAACAAAAAAAAAGCCTCATATTGCTCCAGCCAGCTGGCAGTTCTCCTTCCTCTTGTCTAGCTGGCTGTGTTGTACCTGTGCTTGGACATGCATGCTTGTGTGTCTGCCCCTTTTCCTTGGGGCAGGATCTGCAGAGAGGCAGGGAAGAGCACAACCAGCTGCTTACTGCTCTCAGGGTGCCCCTACTGCAGTACCCAGCTGTGGCAGATCTCTGCTTCTTCAGCCCCATGATCTGCTCTGCCTGGAGGAGTAATGTGAATTCAGGGAGGGGAAACAGAGATGCTCGGACGAGGAACCGAGATGCGGGTTGATCGTTTCATCCGTATTGTCTGGGTGCCATCAGAATACATTTACTCCTTCATTTATCACGGCGCTATCATTAGAAATCTCAATTATTTCTGAATGCCACACTGACAAAATGTTTAATTAGCTACTTTGTTGCATTAATCACTTTTCGGATACAAGGAAAAACTAGAGGCACCAGTGCAGAGTCCCACTATTTTTTATAGAAATGTGTGCAGAGTGAAGGAAGCTGTAATAAATGTCCCCATTGTTACACAGAGATAAAGGTCAAACTTTAACACAGCATCCATACATCTTAAGCCTTTCACAAGGAGCACATACCTGCCAGCTAGAGACTTTTGTACCAACAATGAGAAAGCTATGAGCTGCCCAGAAATCAACACGTGGAAGCAGCTCGGGGGCTGCTGTTTCCCCTCTGAGGGTGCTGCTGCTCTGGTGCACTGGGGGATCAGTAACCTGAGCAGGTAGTCAGTTCAGATATCGCCCTCAGAAACCTTTTACAGTTAGATTTTCTCAGGATTTTCATGGAATCTACCTGCATCTTCAAGTGACATTTTGTTTTATAAAATTAATTTAGCATGGGCCTGACAATATTAGGAGTCAAAGACTGGGTTTCCTTCTTACCTTGAAGTCACTTGGTCCACTACCGAAAAGCCAACAACCATGGATAAACCTGACCAATATTCCCACATACGCCAGTACAAGCACAGGACGAAAAACGGCTCTTGGATGCCCCATCAGATCCTGCAGAGGTAGAGCACTACCATGGAGATATGTTTGATTTGGATCCCTAATTTCCAGAATTTTTCCCTGTTTTCTGTCCAGAGCCAGCAGGCATTGCAAATAGTGCAGATTGTTCTGTCCTTTTATATTATACCTGTCTAACTGAAAATAAGACACAAGGTCACTTCTTGTCATGGAAACACATGCCTCTGAATGTAGTGAGATTATCATTTCATATAAATCACAACCATTGAATGACTTCAGAAGACAATAAAGTACCTCAGTGCAAGACCATCTGGCTTAAAACCCAGGTTGGGGGGGGACATTCGGCATTCTAGGCACTCAACACCCTTCACTCAGCTTAAGAGCTTCAAAATCACATCTTCTCTTTGCCAGGATCCTGTCTTTACCAGGTGTCTCCTCTGTTCTCACAGAGAGGAGAGGTATCAAAGCTCCACAGCCTATTTCTGAGACACTTCCCTAAGAAAGAAGTAACCCAAGTGCCAGCACTTCCCTGGTGCTGTTCATGGGTTCATGCATTGAGTTAGTGATAAAAAAAAATTAATAGGCCTAAGGTGACTGCCTTACATATTCAGCAGTGGCTAGTTAAGAACTGCCTTGCTTTTTTTCAAACCTTGATCATCCCTATACGTTTCCAATGTATCTGTAAATGGCTCAGGTTTGGGTTGCACACAAAAGCCTTCCTGATACCAGCAGTCATCTCTCCACTGGGGCAATAAGGTCTGCCAAACTGGGAAAGGATTTCGGGCTGGAAATGGTGTGTCCAGCTCAGGATGCTGCTGGGTGTCTGAGACGTCTTCTACAACGTGCTTTACTGCCAGCCTTCCCTAATAGGTGCTTTTATAAAGTCCTGAGGTCAACAGTTTTTAAAATCATTTCAGGAGGTGTCTTCGTAAAAGTTTACAGACAGGGAAAAAGATTATTTGGTTTAGCTCAAGCCGTACAAAATGTTGAATTCATTGAGAAACTTCTAACTTGCTCATTGTTTCAGAAGGACAAAGTAATGCAAAACAGAAAGAATATGCATGGGGAAAATGGGTTTTGACTTATCAGTCATTTCCACATTTCTTTCTTTAAAGCACTCTCCCTCAAACAGCCTCAGAGCAAAGCCAATGAAAGCATCTGATTTCTGCAGCAGACATTTTTAATGCAGGGAGATGTTCTGGCTCACAAACTCCAATTAGTTCTAATATTAGGCCTGCCCATAAAACATACAGTCTCCCTCGTTTTCCACAACCACATCGATAAACATTATTGTAAGGGGATATAAATATAACTCATTAGTTTGTTGACACTCAATGGCTTATCTATATATGTAATGTCATCCTGCCATTATTGATGCTTTTTAAATGGTACAGTATCATTAAGCAGTAATGTTGTAATTCTATTAATATCATTTGGGCTGGTTCTTAATAACTACACCAAAGTAACTGCAGCATCATCCACAGGACATGGATGAGTGCATAATATATTTCTCAACACATCATCTGTAATGTCCACCGTCCTCCATGGCCAGCAAATCACAATGTTGTTAACACTCCAGCTGCTCACTCTGGTAGATGTGGGGCTTGTAAAGAAAAATCCTGCCTCCAAGCTTGCCTGTTTGTTTCCTGAAGTCCATAACATAAAAACGTGGCAACAGATTACCACTGTTCAGTGGTCCACTGCATCACAATCAGATGTGCACGGGAACCAGCTAATGGCTGGCAGGGTGCTGTTGTGAAGAGCTTCTTTCATTGTGGTACACAAGAAGGGCAGAAGTTGGGATATCTTGCTTGGCATATCTTGACTTTCCCTGTGGTCTTGGAAAAGTTTCTTAATTTCTGACTCTTCTTTCCTGCTTGTCTCCTGATAGGCCCACATTCTCTTTTGAAAATCTTTCATGTAACAAATCTGTGGTTTGTCCACAAAAAAAAAAAAAAAAAAAAAAAAAAAAAAAGGTAGATGAGCAGCACACTTGGCACCTCTCCTGTCACAAGTCAGATTGCACAGGACCAACTTCTAAGGTCAAGATGCCTTCATGTCCTCACCCTCCTGTGCCCTGCCCTGTGTTTTCTTGGCTGCAATGCCATCCTTTGCCAGCTCAGTCAGAGAAAAACTGGAAATTGCTCCAAAAGCCTGAGAAAAGCATCCTTTCTGCTAAGTCCTCTCTTAAATGCAAGTATTGAATGTACATCCCACTTGTTTGAAATACCAGGAGCAAATCTTAGCACCTAGCTGTTCGCCAGGGGCTGTCCAGAACTTCTGGTGGGAAACAATAGACATCATGGCCAGAAAGCTCACTCTTCTACAGGCAGAGCATTCACTTGAGAATGTTTCTCAACTTCCAACAGGAAGACAAATCAAAAGGCTGAGAGCAAAAGACAATCTCCCCCACAATAACACTTCAAATTACGGGAACACAGATTAAATGTAATTGCCTACTAACCATTAGCTACTTAATTACATGCTCTGGGCAGTGTACAAAGAGCTTGATTGCTGATATCATTTACCCCACTGAGCCCAGTGAGTCATTCTTGACCTATACCAGCTTCAATTAAAAGAGTTTTGGGCTTCTTTTGCTTTATCCAGGAGAAACATAGACACTGAAAACGAGCATGTGCTGGGTTTTGTGCACAGGGGGCTGATCCGAAAGGCTGCAGGCAGCCTCTTCTCCCAGCATCTGTACCCAGCCAAGCTGAGCTGAGAGCAGGCCAGGGCACCAGCCACCAGCCAGGGCTGGTGGGAGCTGGGGGTTAAAGCCCTGGATCCCAGCTACAAGGCTGACACTTTATTATCTCTACCAGGATCAAAGGCTACTACATAGTGATCTTTAAACCCACCAGCTGTAATGGCTGTACCAGACCTAACAGGTTACTGCAGTCACTTCATGCAGTCACTTCAGCTCACATTTACGTGGTGTTCACCACTAATCCCCTCCCCCCCCAGCAGCTCTGCAGATGAAGTCTCATAGCAGCTCTATAGGTGAAGTATGTTTTGCATGGTATTGATGCTCAGCAGATGAAAAAAGATGCTGTCCAGCCATTTAGGTCTGTCATTTTTCAGTGCAACATATGGGTTCAGATGATAAAATAACCTTTATTTTTAAATAAAGCTGTTTTTTAGTGAAAACTTTGTAGCTTTATACATCACGTCATATTTCTTTTAAACTGTATGGGAGATAATAGTTTGCTCATGATACCATCTGGGGGAATTGCTCTTCAGTTCAAGCTGTAGAATGATGTATTTTGGTATTACGGTCCCTGTTTTAAAACCTGTTGCTCTGCAAGGCAGTGTGGGATGTCATTAAATAAATCATTTTCTATCTCTGAAAGCTAGATATCCAAGCTGATATGAAGTAACAGCTACAAAAAATACACAAAAATGTCCAAAAAATAGAGGTGATATTTTCTAAATTGTTACCACTTCCTATAGCAAAGCACATTCATAGTGGTGTCAGGCTATCTGCAACTACAGGCTCAGTGAAGTCAGGAGTGAGCAAACAGGCCCTGTAACAGCCCAGTGGAGAAGGATGATCACGCAGGGCTGGAGAAGATGCTGCCCTACCGCATCGTACCAGAAAGCCTGCCAGGTAGTCACGCAAACGCATCATCGGTACAGGTTTGCTCACTTATACTAAGACAGCCTACTCTTGGTTGCCTCCACTCTTCTGAAACTGGTCTGAAACTTCCCCTTTACAGGCAAGATGGAAGATCCTGACCATGAAATGGCCAAGGGATCCAACAAAAAGAGTGATCATTACCTTTGCAGCTGTTTGACGTGGCACATCCCTGAAGTGACTGAACATTAACAATATTTTTAGTCTTGTGTGGCTTTCATCTCACCAGCACAGCAAATGGTTTGTAGCACCCAAGCAGTCACTTATATCCTCCGTACAGCACAGGACTTGGGAGTTTCTTTCCCTTCAGCTGCCATTGCATCCATCTGATTGGCACGTCACAGCATTTATTTACTTTACTGATAGAACCTAATTGGGTGTAATTGCTGAAGCATCTTAAATAATTCTAAATACAGGAATTGATTTGGGGATTAAATGGAATATGATAATTGCATAATTGAACAAAGTAGCTGGAGTCCTCACCCAGCTAAGTGGATTTCGTGATTGTGGCTGATTGCATCAGAATATAAATCAGCCTGATTTGCATGGCTGACATGAGCTTTCCCTCCTCCTCTCTGGAGCTGGTTTTAAGTAGGTCACATCCAGCAGAGCAGAGGGAAGAAATAAAGACCTTATAGGGAAGCACCCTGGATTTGGTGCTGGTCTGCAGAGTGCTCCGTGGTCTCCAATATGCAGGAGCTGACTGAGGCAGGAGTTTTTCCTAAGGATTTGGGGTGTTTTGTCACTGGCCAAGAGCTGTTCAAGCCCTACGTAGACCTAGGGGAATTAGTCATGATGCTTTTTTTATCCTTACAGTTCTTAATAGTTCAGGCCATGTTTTCCAGGGAGATCTGTCTCAAGATCACTCTGTCAAGGTAATTTTCAGCAAAAGTGATTAAATTTAAGTAACCTCACCCCAAGGGAAGCTGAGTAGCCGGTAAGGCATTTCATGAAAGGGTTTTTTTCTTTCATGTGCTTCTGGTTCCAGATGGGTTCATCCGCAGCTTGGATCTGTTACCCTTCTTGGCCTTTTGGAGAACTCCAATTTTCTAGTGGGATTTGGCCCAAAAAAGAGCTGGCTGGAACTGGGATAGGGCTCTTCAGCAGGATTAGCACTGTGGACATATGCCAGTCTAATCAGGAAGGTTATGAAGTGTGCAGTACTTACAAGTAGCTCTACAGGAGCAGTTGATGCTCAGTGGATTTTTTGTAAATCAGCAAAAGCACACATAATTGTGTGGATGGGGGCTTTGCATTGTCAAGATCATCATTTATGTTTTATAAGTAATAACACATACACAGTGAGATTAATTCAATTTGAAAAAACAGTATCTTTCCCAACACATTTTTCTTTTTATATCATCTGTGCCTGTGTGTGTGACTTAGGCTCCAGCTACTGGTTCACTACCTTACCGTGGCAGTTTATATCCATAACACACCCCACATAAATGTTTATTACCATATACTGTATGATGGTACTGGCTCTTAATCACTTGTTAACATGATAAAATCAAGTGTGTAAGATATGTACCTGTATCAGAAGTAAAATGTGGAATTGAAATTCACCTCTATAAATAAGTTGTTTTTAATATTAAGAATGGCACTAAACTCTATTAACTTTATTAATTATGTGCATGCGTATCACTTTGTTCTCAGTGAAGCAAGACAGCATTTAGAGAAAGATGGAAGTTTCTATTGGATCAATCAGTCTGAACTTGTCATTGTTCATTCCCAAGTCTTTGTGTTGAAGTGAAAATTGCCCTTCTTCTCCCCACAGACTGGCATATTGATTGCTTCAGTACAATGAAGGCATTAATCAAAGGAAATTAAGTCTGAGGCTATGAAGTACTCCTGAGTTTCTCACTGAAACAATTCTGCTCCTCTTTGTGCTCATACATGACTGCAGCCCTGCCCATGCCAAAGCTGCACCAGCAGAAACAGAATTCCCTCCTAGCCCCCTGTGTCGGATGGTAGGAAGGAATTGCAGTCCTTCATTCTGCCAGGCCTTTCTTTCCAGAGGGCAGGATGTCAAGCATTTAAAGGTGGAAGTCAGCAAAAGTGCAGTAATATAGCCTTGCAAAACCATTATCCTACAAAATCTCGGCCAGGCTAGAAGTATGGACATTTGTGTGGGTGTGAATTCAAAATAAGTAAGTAAATAAATAAATGGAATACTTTGTCTGGTGCAGCTAATACCAACCTCAATTTTTAGGCTACACCGTAATTTGGACTTAGAAACAAAGGTTTGAAACAAGAGAGGACATGATGACCAACTGGGGATCTCACGGTATGCTGAGCTAGGAAGAGGACTGCTTTTAGCAGGGACATTCACCACCTTTACCTTTGGCACAGGGACAGGTCACCTTTATGTGCTCACAGCACAAGCAAAGAATGAACACAGTGGTAGGCTCACTAAGCTTGAGTAGCTTTCAGAACCTGCTTACCCAAAGTGGGGAATGCCATCAACAAGGACTGGTGGCTTATGCTTAGAGAAGGCACTGCCCATCTGTTTTCAGTTATCGCTAAACTAAGACCACGGTGAAATCTAGGGAAAGTTTCTTCCTGCTAGGCAGGCTACCTCTCAGTGTTTCTTTACATCCTGGGTCATATTCGTACATATGTATGCAGTAGTATGCAGTGTTTCTATTGCAATTTTTTATTCACTTGCTGAATTCCTCAGCTAGCCTTTTTCACTAAAGGTCTTTCAAAACTAGTGTTTTGGAGTACTTGTTTTGGGGGATAAAATTTATTTTCCTTCTGTTGGTTCACAATTCGTGTCAAGAAGGTCAGTATATTCAGTGAAGGTATCAGCCACCCAGCTATCATTTTGAGGCTTAATTAGAGGTGGTGGATGGGAAGAGAATGAGAGGGAAAGGTAAATAAAGCCAAAAACATAGGTTTCTTGTCAAGTTCTCTGTGGTACCTACCACAGAGCTACCCAATCAGTCAAACATGATTAATGACACACAATCCATTTTGAAATGCTGTAGAGCAGATAGTATCACCTGTTTCATATTTTTAGTTCATAATAGCTCACATAAGAGGACAGAAAAATAAGATTTGAGGGATAAGAGAGTTTAGGATTAGCAAATTTCAGGCAACTGTACTGAGGTTTTCGTTGTATCTAAGACTGCATTTGTGTAGAAACTAGGTACATAGTTTGAAAATGAAAGTGCAAATAATTCTTGGATAATTGATGAATGTTCTAGATTTCACTGGATGCTGATGAACACTTGTATCTGAAAGGTGTAATTGATACTTCACAATTTTGGTGCTCATTACAAAATTACGAAACCTAGGCTAAGGACTGGACTATAAAAGTAAAGAATAAGGATTCCAGTTCTGTGTTGCATCTTTTTCAGAATATGCACCAAGAATGAGGGATGATGTTTGCAAAGGCTAAAAGATTAAGAGGATTTATATCCTTCTTTTGTTATCCACCCTTAAGTAAACCTTAATTCTAATCTTCAACTTCACTTAAAATGTATCAATGGTCAGATGATTGATATAGGTACACTAAAAAATCCCCTTGATGAAGTGCCCTCAAATTCAGTCTATTGGACTTAAAGATCTGGCAAGAAACTTCTGTCTTTTAAGATCTTACTTTTGAAGCCTTAACACTTGGTCTATGATAGTCAAAACAGTGTTAGCAAAATGAAATATACATCCCTTCCTACCTGCTAAAATGAACTTTTATACTAAAAATAGAGACCAAAGAAATACAAGAAGGAAATGGATTCTTCAATGTTTCTATTTAGAAAATGCTGACTATAACTTCTACTAGGGCTTAAACAGATCAATCTGGATTTAAAAACAAAATAAAACAACAACAACAACAAAAAGCTATTCAATTATTTCTTTTCAAAACCCTGCATAGGATCTCCCACCCAGGCCATGCTTTACAATTGCAGGGTGATCAGTACAAATGTTGAAATAAAAACTCTTCCTACTCTATCCACTTACCCCAGTGCCTCAAAGATTTTAAGTGTGCCGTTAGGTTGGTGACTGTGACTCTGAAAGCGCAAGGGATCCTGACTAAAATGGCATAGGCTAGACCCTGGTGACACCTGATCTACAGGGTTAGTTTTTGGTTTATTTTCTTGCATAGATTACCTGGAAATTGTTCGGAAGTTGATTACTCATAGGGCTGTTTTGTCTCTTTTACTGGTGCTCTCTGAATCATTAGTGATAGATGAGGCTCAGGAATTTGACTAGTTTTCGTGCACCTATATTTGCACTGCTTCTGGTTAGTCCTATGGTAAGGATGGTCTTAGCAAGGGGCTTGAGGAGAAAAAGAAGGACTTGAGATTTCTTTCTTGTTTAATTTGCAATAATCTCTAGAAGTAGAGCATCAGCAATCAGCTGTGAAAGCTAGAAAGTTCAGTGGCTGCATTGGTCTTGCTGGAGCATTGAACAGCTCCTGTGCTGCTCAGATAAAAGCTTTACTAAGGCATTAACCACAACAGGCCTTACACAAGTTTTAACAATAGATGAACCTTTAAGATGTTAGCTTAACCGTGCTAACAATAACATGAAATGGAGCATAAACACCCTAAGGATGCAGGTAAAACACAAGGTACATGATTATTGAAGGCACATACAGGAGGTCATACTATTTTTTTTTAATAAGATAACTTATTTTGATCATTCTATGGAAAGACTAAGAAATCACACAGCTTTGTTTTGATCTGTGGAATGTGGTTTTGAGTTGACACCTCAGTGTAGGCATCCATGTGTTAACATCTCTAAAGAGCAAGTGTACTCATATCATGATAGCTGTCATGACTGAGGGCTGTGAGGCTACAGCATGCATTCAGATTAAGGTTTTAGACACCTGAAGTTAAAAAGGCTTGTTTATGTCCACCAATCAAGTTATTGTTGCAATTAGACTACTGAAAATGAATGACTGAAGACCTATCACTGCTCCACCTGTAAGGATCCCTGAGATACTATGAAGACAGCTGAGAGCTAAACATATCTTGGACATATGTGGCAATTTCTTTAATGCTTAGATATACTTTCATGCCAGTACCAGCTCCCTGACTGACCAGTTTTTACTCTCAAATGGTGTTATAAGCAATAAGTTACAGCCCTGCAACAATGGGCACAACCTCTTATGCATGAAAGGTGGTGTAGCAAGTCCCAAGAGGTAGGGCTGCAGGTTTCTAGGCACTGGGCTCTGATAGCTTCTCCCACACACCACTTCCGTTGGATAAATAACTGTTTTTTTCCAAAAAAAAGGTGGCCTCAGTTTTTTAAGAATTGCTTTTGGAGCCAGGAGCTGTTAACACTGAAGGCCCCACTCCTGTCTTCAATTAATGATAACTAAAACCTCATGTTATCTGTCCACTGCATTTTCAAAGGAGCTGCTTAATGATGTGTTTTCATATCTCTGTCCACACACTCAGGTAGACATTGTTTATATGCAAATGAGGCAAACTCTCATTCATGGTGCTGTCGTTTCACTTGATTGTTTATGTAGCGTTCATTTATGTCTTGCCCTAAGGAATATTTGGAGACTCCCAAACCCAGAATGCATGACTTCTTTTTCCAAACACATCTCTAAATTCCAGCAAGATCAGAAATTGTTAACACACAGGTTGCCAATGGGGTAGCCACCAGTGGGATCTTGCTCATTCCACATCAATCTCCATTCTCATTTCAACCGCTCCAAGTCTTGGGCTGAGAAGCACACCTAATGAGAAGAGATCAGACCCTGAGATTTTGTGACAAGTCATTTTCTTGACAAAGACGGTAACAAAAACTGAAAATGACACAGCCCTAATCCCTTTCTCTGACAACTTTAAGGCTGTAATGAGGACAGACAGCTGCTGAAAACATTTCTCTTCACTTCTGAAACTGGAGCCTTGTGTCCCTGATATGGAGCACTGGTAGCAAAGAAGACGACAGAAAATATTAGCACCAAAACCAACCCCAGCCTAGGCCCTTCATGAAGAAGGTCACTGTAGTTTCTTTATTATGTATAGTCTCAAGCACAGTTTTGGTGGGCAGATAATAAAGCTATCACCCCTGCCTCCAGGTGGAGGTTCCCCATTCCTTGCATCTCAACTGACCCAAGAAATTTTCTGCCAAGTACTTTCTACTACTTACTAGGTTGGGGAAGAAGATGGAGCCACAAGGAGCTGTATCAGCATAGATGGGATCTGATATTAATTGCATTATTGTTGCCTGTGCAGGTAAAATTAACAGAGAAACAGGGCCACAAAGAGGACACTTAAGCAGACAAGTTAATTGTTTGTAGCACATGTTGTTAGAAAGAATGGTAAAAGCCAGAGAAACTAAAATATTGGGTATGATGTTCGGCAGATAGGCAGGCTCTGTGAGAAAAGAGATCTGCAAACTGACAGCCTCATTTGGAAGTGTATTTAACCCTGGGAAGGGGAGGGGGCTGGAAGTAAATTTTCAGTCTGTAAGGAGATCAAAATGATAAACTGTGATAGCATATAGAAAAAGGCACTCTTGGTAACAGAGAGATTGTCTGGGATTTATAAGGGGCAGTTTTGCACCAGACCTTTTTTTGGTATGTATTCAGGATGAGACCGTTTACACAAGTGCATGAACAAAGAGGACTCTATGTATGGACACAGAAGAATAAAAATACACAGATATACACTTATACATGCAGTATGTGATAAATATTTCAGTAGATTATTCTGATGGTTTCGTATGTGGAGATTGGCCTTTTTTTCCAATCTATTCAAGAGAGTAAAAAATGAGTTAAACCCAAGTAAGTGCAAGGAAATAATGAGTCAATACTGGTCAGTACAAGAGGTGGGGGACCCCGTAAATTGGGCAGACTAACCTTTCTGCAGGCCGTACAAAGGGGAGCTCTAATGAAAGCCCTAGCAGAGGATAATGAGTTATTTGTGCATGTTTACATGAAGTCCTCCTTCAATGCAAAGCATAACATAGGAAAAAAAAATAATAATAATAAAAAATAAAAAATAAAAAAGAGCTTGCTGAGCCCTGTAACCAGCAACAGAAGAGACTGTCTTTGGGAGCTGATCAGAAACAAGACGCGAATTCTCAGCTTGAAAGGGAAGCCAAGGTCACATGTGATGCAGGAAGGAAAGGGGGCACCACAGCTGCCCCAGCATTCTCTGGTGACTTCCAGTGTCTATACCCTGCTCTTTTCTCATTTCACACCCAGAGTGGCACTACTTAGGTTCAATCTTTGCTCTCACTAGTCATCATTGCTCTCTGATCCATGAGCTGGATCAGAGATTTAGCTATTTTAGCTATTGTCACACATTTCCTGGGCTCAGATTCTGTGTTTAGGCCCACATGTGTACATGGTGCCACACAGGAGGAAAGCACAGAAAGACAAAAAACAGAGCATGCCCTCATGCCTGGGTTTGTTGGGGAGGGCACATCTCCCAGAACACATGAGACTCCTGCTCATGTCAGCTCGTGACATACTGAAGAAAACAGATTCCCAGTCCCATTCATATTTTTCTGCAAATCTTTAAAGACAGTCCAGACTGCTGCAACATTTCTTACCAGTATTTTCAGCTTGATGACCCACATAGTTTTGGTCCTTACTGAGTTTCGCCTGAAGGTTGGGGGTCTTTTCACAGGAACTAACAGCACAAGGACACATTTGGATGGATTCATAAAAAAATCCATCCAAATAATATAAATTGGCCTCTGATTTACCAACAGAGAAAGGACTTCCTCAGATTCAATATTGTGTTACCAGACACAATGCTAAAAAATAAATATCCTGCCTAGATTTTCCAGTCTACAGTTGGAAAGAATTTTCTATGTTCCTTTTATATCACTCCTATTTTTAATTACCCTTATTGTAATAAACCTACTTAATATTTCAATTTTAAACCATGCCAGTTTTAATTTCCAGGCCTTTGCACTTTTTTTCTCATAGATAACCATTTGACTGAAGGTGGACCAGACCATAGGTCTGCATCTGCTTGAGCCACCTGTATTGTCATGATGAGAAATAGGCCCTTCTCCAGTGTGGTTAACCTCAGCTCTGAGAGACACCTCTGTGCACATCTGTACTGCAGAGCCTGAAAATTAAATGACTGCCATGATCAGACTGCTCAAGTCACACTTTAACCTTCTCTCTTGGAAAACTCAACAGATTAAGCTCCCAGAGGGGATGTTTTCTCTAATCATCCCCTAGGCTTTTCTCAGAATCCTTTCCCAACTTTTCTGCCTGTGTTACCTGAATACCTTTCTTATGAAACACATTGATCACAGAATGTAGTCCCTCAGATTTTATACAATCTGATTCTTTTCCTTCTGGGCATCACAGATAGCTCACTAAGAGATAGATTTTAAAGCTAAAGCAATAAGTAAATAAATAAATATATAGATAAGAGTATTGCTACAGCAATTGCAATTGTGGTGAGGAGTCTTGGTATGGCAGAATAAATAATATGAAAGCCAGAAAGAAACTTGAGCCAGGCTCCATGTGCTCAGGGCAATTTGTTGTATTGTACATGATACATTCTGCATCCACAGATTTTTATTCCATTTTAAATGGCACAGAATTGATGTTGTTAAAGTTAGAAAGTCGTGTGAAATAACCCAGAAATCCCTCCTGGCTTTTTGCAACAAGGAAGCTGAGGAGATCAGCTCCTACATAAGACCTCCATCATGGGGCATACAGGGCTGGAATAGGCAGACCCCCTTTCCTTCCAGCTGCCCCCTCTCCTGTGCTCCTTTCAGTCCAGTGGTCTGGCTGCAAGTGAAGAAAACAAGGCAGTACAGATCAAAGGGAAACAGACAGATTTCAAACATCCAGTTTCGCAGAGATAACAAAATGATTTTCATTTAGAAAAGTAAAATCTCACTTCCAGGAAAATGCCACATGCGTCCCCCTGGGGCTCCCCATCTGCTGCACCGGCAGAGCGGAGGATCACTCCCTGTACCAGCCACAGCAGCAGCAGGGGTGACGGATGGAGCTCCAACCATCTGGAGAGCTCCTCTGGGATCTGGCCTGTATCAGGTAATTATAAGATGTAGCAGGCTTCATCTTCCAAGCACTTTACAAATATTTATTAATTAGCCCTCACCGCTCCCCCATTAGGGCCAGAAGTGGTGCAGTCTCCGTATTTAAAAAGTCCCTGCAACCCAACATATTCTTACTCCACAATAAATGAGACCAGCAGGTTTCACTCTGCTGCATCAACAGTACAAAAGACGTTGCAGTAATCCCAAATCTGGCTTTGTACTACAAACAGAGTGACAGCAACAAGTCTGCTTGTGCAGTAGCATATATACTTTTAGTTATCAGAGCAGAAAAATATGCCTCTTGCTTCACAGGGAAGTAAAAGAAGAACCTTCTGTCCTGAAAGCTTTTTATCCAGTATAATGTCATTTCCTCACAAGCAACATTAAAGTTTGGGAAAGTGATGGGCAGATGGAGGACTTGACTGGTGCATTGAGTGAGGGCTCTCTGAAGTGCCCTGGTCTGGCAGAATGAGTCTCCATCTTGCTTATATTCTGCTTAGCAGTAAAAGAGTAGTGTCATTCATCAGTGAGTGTATCCCTGGGGAGAAAGCAGGGCTCACAGGAACCTGCGAAGAGGTGAATTTTAATGAAAAACTTGAAGAGAAAACCTGTTGGCCTGAAGTCTTCAGAGGCAATTTAATAGCAGGAGACCAGAGACTCAGATAAGGTAAATCAGACTGCAGCCATCCACACTGACTGACAATTTTTCTGTACATGTATGTAAGAATCATAAATCTGCTTTAAAATGCAACTGCCATGGCCAAATTGCACAAAGATTAGACGGTGGCACATTTTAAGAGGAAGAACTAAGGATAACATTTTTCTTTGAAACTATAGGGGAAATTTTATGTAGGAAGAGAATATAATTAATCAACTCACAGTTTGAAAATAATCTCAGAGTTATATGTAATATTAATAAAAAAGTGAAATTCAATACTCAGTCACAGCTTCTTTTTCCTATCACACCTGTCAGGTGGCAGCATTGGTGCCACTGCAGTCTCCAGACATGTCCTCAGGCATCTGTTCTTCCCCGAGAAGGCTGTCATCCCTTGCAGTCAGCCCTCAGCTCCACAGCCCCCTTGGAGGACCATTATTCATCCACTCACCCTGCACCACCTTAGGTTCATAACTCTAGCAGGATCGCCTCTGTGACAGCTGAGCAACAAGAAGCAGAGGCCCAAGTAATCCTGGTGGAGCTTTGGGAGGACTCTGCTTCATGGCAGGAATGCACACAGGGGTGTGGGATCCCACACTAGTAAGATCAGAGGTCCCCAGAGTATCCCTGCCTCTCCATGCTGCCCACAGCTCTCCAGTTCCTGAGATTAACCTCTAAAATCTTTCTGTCACTAAGACTGGCCTGCATATTTATCACCACTACCAGAGCGAGGGTTTCCATCTGCTACAGCACCTTAGGTTTTAAATGAAATGTCACAGGTAATTTGACGGGTAAAAGAAGCTGCAGTATCCTCATGATGTTTCCAAAGTATTTCTCTGCTGTGCCCAGCCTCTCCAGTGACCCCCCTACCACAGCTCATGAGCAGCGAGGTTGTATCTCAAAGAAAATACAAGATATTTCAGTGACACACGAGGCAGTGCTAGGTGATCTCCTGTCACTGAAACACCCAGGGAAAATGACAGAGGTGTACTTCAGAAAAAAATATTGGCCTGACATCTTTCCAAAATGTTTTGATCTTACACACCACTAATCACTTGTGATATCCAGGCCTTTCAGCAGCGTGCAGCAGAAGGCTCATCAGCTGAACTATCCATCGGATTAAATTGATTGAATTATGTAATAAAGAAGGATTTATTCCTGCCTCCAGACTCCCACTTTGTTGCATGAGCACTAGGCAATAGTAAGTTAATGCCTATTAAGAAGTGAAAATCAGAATTTCCCTGTCTTCTTTTTTCAGGAACAGTTGCCATCAAGTAAATATCACAGTCTATAAATGTAAATACTGTGCCTGTGCATGTGTCAAATTTGTTTAATTATCATATGCAGTTTTTAAGTCCATTCAAAATCTTTCCCCAAACACCTCGTTCTTCTGAGGCACCTGCAAATGTTGTCTCTCAAGAAGCATCCTAAAATAAATGTCAAGCTCACTGAATTATTGTATTTGTAAATAAAATAGCTGTGTTTACCAGTCAAGTAATGAAAAACTAGCTCAGGCGTACATTGTCCAGGACTGTCCTTCTGACTTTAAGAAGAAAACCTCACCCTCAGATGTCTTCCATGAATGTTAAATGACAAGGTCAGATAATAATATCCTGCACCAAGATACCAATTTCACCACAGAGAACTCCCAACTTGCTCCACAAGCCAGCTACACACAGAGGGGTCAAAGGCAGCTTCTAACACAACAGAGAACAGCAACCTGCAAATAATTTTGCACTGATAATCTGTCCAAATACATTGGAAGATCAGAAGGCAGAATCACTCCTAGCTGGGAACTCTGAAGGGTTTGATCAGCTGAAGTATCTCCTTCAAGACAATGTGGATCTTCCTTCCCATCCCTTACACCACTGCCATGCCCCTGGTATTGACATTGCTGCAGCAGGTAGTAGATCAGAATTTACATGCTGAGGTTAATGGAGCTTGTGTAGATATATGTAAGAGCTTTAAAATGTGAACACCTGTCAACACCAAGACCCTGTGGTTTAGAGATGGCTTTCATTTTAAGAGAATATTTTACATTTCATTTTACATTTCCTGTTCAGTTCTGTTTTCACTTCAGCTGACAAACACCTTTGCTTAAATTAATAACAAGAACACTGAACAGTCCCTTGATGTTTTCCCCATCAGGTCTTCTTCTACAGAGAAAGTTGGTACTCACACCTGATTCAAAAATCATTATCCCAATCATACATATGGGCTCTGTTGGAGTCCCTTTATAAACCACATTTGTCTGAAGGGATGTCATCAAATAAATACAAACACACTGGGAGAGGTCTCAGTGTTAGCTACTAAGTGATATGGTTTATTTCCAATCACAAAGACTTCCAGCAAGGCTTCTGCTAAAGCAAAGGCATCTTTTGGGAGCTTGCATTGTGCCATTTTGGTATTCATACCTTCAATAAAATTACTCCTCGTTTACACCTCTAGAAGTGATAGCGGAATCAAGAGTAAGATGTTTGAATTGCTGTTTATTGGGAAATCTTTGAAGTGTAAATCACTTGTACCTGGTTCTTTAGCCTTGACACTACACTCGGATTTCCTGCAATTAACTGCAAATGTTTGCACACAAAGTTGCCACCGTAATACAAGGTTTTGTGAAATCATAGGCAGTGTTCAGCCTTGAAGTATGCCACTTTTGAAAATACATAGGTGCAATTACCAGGTGGAAAAGCCAGACTTCCTGAAATACCAGGTTTAATAACCAGCTTTTTAAACAGAATTTCTTTGCTCGGTGCAAATTAAAAAGAGTTGTACCAACTGCAATGAGGGCCAAAAACAGGCTTCTCAACTGGTGCAAATCAAATTATCACTCCTGAGTTTGTTTCAGAGATGAGATAATTTGTAGCTGAGGTGTCCACCTTCCTTTCCTTTTTTTTTTTTTTTTTTTTTCTCCTGCCCTGTAAGTAAGCAGACATTGTTGCCTTTGCAGTGTGAATGCAAACTTCCTGAAGCTTCTGGGTTAAAAGGTATAAATGGATATTTATTAATGGATATTTATTAATAGATATTTATTAACCTTGTGGTTAAGACTTGGACTGAGATCTCCCATTCCTTTTTTGTTTTGCCTGATGTCCTTTTGCACAGGACATGAACAGCCTGGATTTGAAGAGCACCATGACAAAAGCATTGAATAAATCTTGAGGGTGTCCATTTGAGGAACTCAAAAATCAGAAGTTAAATACACAACAATCACAAAATAAATTGTAAAAACAATGAGACTTCTGAATAAATGCTAGTCTTTTTTATCTCCCTTCTGAACTGCAATAACTAACACACAGATGCATCAGTATTTAGAGCTTATTGTTACAACCTGAGGAGATCAGACCTTAATTTTTGCTTGATTTTATTTATTAGGGTGGCAGAGGCCAATGCAAGAGCAGACAAGTAAATAATGCTAGCATGTAAAACTAACCTGTAAATACATTATTTTTAGCAGGTTTTGGGGCACTTTGTGGGGATTAACTATACTTCAGTGAGAAGAATGTCTTCTGATGTGACCTAAAATTATACCTCCATGCCACAAAGTCTTTTTTATGTCTTTGGATGGGCGGGGGAGGGGGGCAGGGGGCTGCATAATTCCTTGTGGACACATGAAGGAGTTGCAAAATAACAATAAAATGTAGGTGAAGGAAAAGTCCATTCTCTGTTGTTGTTGTTTATGTTTTCTTTTCCATACAGTCTTAAAATGAAGGTCCCATTTTCTGGCCTTTGGCAGATTGTAACCATGCCCAAAGACTTCACGCTACGTAGATCTTACTTGTCTGAAATGATAATATCGTACCCCTAGTCTGCTGCAGGCTGAAAAGTAGCCTATGCCTTGGGTACTTTTTGTACAAAAGCCTTTGCTTTTGTTGCTACATCCCTTTAAGTTTCCAATTGGGAAATGAAACTATCCTGTTCAGAAGAAACACCACCCAGAAGAAACTTCACTTGTGAGGGCCTGAATTCTCAAAGAAAGCAAGGGCGGGTATAGAATCATAGAATAGCCTGAGTTGGAACAGTCCCCTAAGTATCATCGAGTCCAACTCTTAGCACCGCACAGGTCTACCCCAAAATTCAGACCATGTGACTCAGTGCACAGTCCAAACTCTTCTTAAACTCCCACAGGCTTGGTGCAGTGACTACTCCCCTGGGGAGCCTGTTCCAGTGAGCGACCACCAATATGCAGCTTTAACCGCCCCTGCCTCAGCTTGACAACATTCCTGCGGGTCCTATCACTGGTGACTAAAGAGAA
>NC_048895.1:28492961-28502120 GCF_011077185.1 Oxyura jamaicensis
GTGAAAAGGTGCCCTTACTTGAATTCCAATTTTGCCATGAGGTAAGTAGAAAGAGATTTGGGTAGATATTGGTGGCATGATGGTCACTTCCACTAAGTGGAAGTGGTGAGAATGTGCTATTCATAAAAAAAATCCTCTTTTCACAAAACGCAAGGCAAAAGCAGTACGAAGAAAGTGTGTCCCCTTCCCTACAGGCCTGCGTCTGGGCTGTGGAGACATGTTCAGAAGAGATCACCAACATAAAGAGCGTAGATCTTCCTCCACACCTGAACAAACCAGTGTCTCATCTGTCAGGGGAAAGCGTCCTTCTGTGCAAGGAAGGTGACAGAGTGGGAACTTACGCCGTGCCACCCTGTGGTTTAAACTACGTGCCTGGGGAGAGGACATGAGAAAAAAAGGGAGAGAAAAGCTACCAGGTGGCTACAGGCACAGGAAAATGAGTTGCAAGGAATAAGCAACAACAACAACAAAAAAAAAGGTCTGGTCGCCCAGCCTGTTTCAAAAAATAGGTGCTTCGGACTGAAATCTGAGTTTCCTTGCTGTGATGTGAATATCCAGACCGCTTCCCCCTCCCTTCTCCGTTGACTGTGGTGCTGCCTAGTCTTCAGATTTTCAGGACTCAGTCACTCAGTCACATACCCCAGACTCTCATCTTTTGAGAGGGGTTGCACTCCCCTTACATAGTATGGGAATCCCATTTTTCTGTCTCGGGTGGAATGGTGTAAGGCACTTCTAAATCATTGCAGATGTTGATTGTTGTCAATAGACATGTACATCAAGGCCATGGAAGTACTTCCTACTGTTTCATCTTCCCTTTCATTTGTTGTCTGGTTACTACTCCCAACTCCATAGTCAGTGAAATGCCCTAAGAAACCAAGCCTTTTTAATTTTAACCACTTTTGTTTTTTCTTTCTCTAGGTCTGCCAGTGTCTGACAAGGTAGAAAGAAGTGCTTTTGTCTTCATCTCTTGTGAAGTGAGAGGCAGTGCCAGTTTAGACTGTGACTAAGGCTCTGCGATGGTGTAAGTCTATCTTGCTACTTCAAATTCAGTGATGCAACCTGAGTTTACATTAGTTAACTTTCAAGGATTCAACCAATCTAAAGCTTTTGGCCAATGACAATCATTTGAGAATATTTCTATGGGTTTATTTTCTTCACTTTCATTTGTTTGGTATCTCCATCTCATTCAAAGCAGTCAGGACTGGTTTGCTTCTCTCTTCTCTGGAAATCTGCACTAGGAACCAGTGTTAGATCAGGATTCTGATTCTAAGAGTATGATGAAAACTGTTGCACTCTAAGTTGGAAATGGGAGAATTCACATATATGGAAATGGGAGGTTCACGTATACGTAAGAATTGTACTCAAACAGATGATCACACTTTTCTTATACCTTAACAGACACACCTTTTAACTTTAAGCCTGAGAAGCACAACAGGTAGTTTATATCTTTCCCTTGGGTACAGTGTGCTTTTCTGTATTTTGCTTCTGTACAAACAAATCAAAATTTTAAAGTCACATTGTCAGTCATACAACCAAACAACCTTGCATGGCATTACATGTTCACCCCCCAGATAGATCAAGAATGGCATGTCTCCATGAGCTCTGGTGTGGAGAGGTACCATGCTGTTCACAAGACTCCCAATAAGCTTACCAGTGATTTAAAACTTAAACCTTGGAGCTATACAGTTCCTGAAAATTATCATTAATTAGGTGGCAGGTGGTGAGTTCCAAGGGTTTTATTACTATTAATTCAAACTGGAAATTAGAAATAAAAGTGAAGGAGCAAAATAACAAAATCCAGAAGAGAGGTTTTCATTAATCCATTCAGTTCAGTGCTATTTCAGAGGTAAACTGGAGAGAAAGAGTTTACAGAAAAATAATCTCAAAATAAAATTGAAAATGAGACCAACACTGCTTAAAATTTGCAGTGATCACCTGTATTTTCATATGCATATCCAGTGATTATTACTAGCAACAAAAAACAAAGATTCTTTTCCCCGTAATTCAGCATCACTCTGGGTTATATATGTGAGTGAAGGAAACTCTAGGGAAGTTTCCCCCAGAAGTTCCCCCATAGCCCCTTCCCTTTTCTCTGATTTTTTTGACCTCTGTTTTACCATGCTTTGTTTCAAAAGCAGAAACTTATCTGCAGGTAAGTTTTACGTAACATTCTATTTCAAGTGCTAGTATTTTGAAGAGGTAGAAGTCAACTGAAATATGGGCATAAAAATACAGCATTTTCTTTCTTTCCCTTAGGTGCATCCAGAACAGCTCACTGGTCTTTCTCAAAACTATAGTTCACTGGTTTGTCAAATCTAGGCTACAGGAGGCAGCTACTGCAAAACCCATTCAAGACTCAAATCTAAAGCAAAACTCCCAAATCTTCTAGCTGAAAATGAGCAAACCTGACAATCCTATTGAGATTCAAGGTTCTCTGGTTCTTTGGCACCCTATTCATTACCAGTAGCACAGCAATGCCCTTCTTCTTCATGTTTGTCCAGACTGCTTGTAGAGCAGCCAGGAGAGATGACTGCCCTTGGAGGTGAAGCCTCTGTGCGAAATACTGAATGGTTCCTGGGGGCTTGTGGCAGATCTCTTGAACTAAACTTTCCTTGCGGTTTTACTTTTCACAATAAGCATGTCTCCAAGAAACAGAGGACATATAATGAGATTCACAAAGCAGGCAATAATTTAAATCTTAAAGAGCTGAAAGAGAGTGAAGATGGAGTAAACAGGAAGACAAAGCCTGGTCTGTTGCAACAGAATCAGCTATTCACAGGTAGACTCTTAAAATTACCTTGGGTCACCTCAGGGAAGAAGGAAAAAAAAAAAAAAAAAAAAAAAAAACACCACCTGAAAGCTCATAGTAAAACAGGGAGATGATTTATTTAATACCATGCAGCAAACCCCTTGACATCGAATGATGCTGTGTTCATCTCCTTAGGCAACATTGTTTTCCATAATGAACTCAAGATATGAATAGATAAACATTTCAAACTTCATGCCCTGCTCACATCTCTGCTCAAACCTCCTGCCATGTCCTATCTCAGTCCCTTAATAACAATATTCCTCTCACTTGTAATGCCATCTCAGTGACTTGAATGCTTCTCACAACTGTCTCATGTCCTTCTTCCCCATCTCTGCATGTATGTCCTCCAAGTAGCAGCCATATTCTTGGTTCAAACATGCTCCTTAAGCGATACCCTGGGGAAAACAGCCAGCACTCCTGCTGGAACCACAGGATGGTCCTAGGAAAGGCAACACTACCAAGAAGTACCATGGCTTGTAGCCCTGTCCTCCATCACTCTTTTTGCACTTCGTCTGGTCTCTCTGTATCCATAACTGAGCTTGTAGCTCCAGTTGACTTTGTTTCTACAAGGAATCAAGAGTAGCCTCCAACCTGTGAAAATAACAATGAATAATAACTGAGACATGCAAAGGGGACTACAGGTGAAAGGAAGAAAAGTGATTCCAGAATCGTCCTCTGTGAGGCTTCTACTCTTCCCTTGAAAACCTCTCATACCCAAGAAAACCATTTAGTACATTAATCATAACGTAGTCCTGACAAGGTCTGACAACTTCTGCTTTACTACCTGAACAGATAAAATTATTTGAAAAACCTACTCACAAACACTTCATTGCCGAATACCCCTGAATGTTTTCATCAAAATGCAGGGCCTTCTCCCCATTCTCTAGCAAGGACCAAAAAGCAGAAGTGGGATCACGGGGTTTCAGACTCGCCTCGCAATATAACTTGTGCTTCAGTAGATTCACTGACTCACTGTCAAATATTATGAAAAACAGGTTAAACAAAAACACCTTGTCAAGTCAATTCCTGATGTAATACATCAGCTTCAGGTACAGTTTTCTTTAGGGGTCACTGTATGATTTCCCATATATATTTGATTAACCAGTTCACAAATGTGTCAATGTGCCCTGGGACATCTGGTCACCAGTAGAGTTTAATAAGACTCTTCTCCATATAAAATGAACATTCCAGCCAGCAATAACATATATTTAAATCAAACCTCCAACACTGTGTGCTTTTGAAAAATGCTCAGCAAGCCCCACATGGAGAATAAAGAAGTTCAAATCACAGATCCCTTGCCATGTTCAGCTGCACTTAGAAAGCTCCCGCTCTCGTGTATTTTCTCTCTCTTTTTTTTTTTCTTTTCTTTTTCTTCCATTGCTTGCTCTCCCTTTTGCTGACATGGCAGACTAAGGGGGTATAAAAATTTCTGTCTTCCACCAGCAGAAGAGTTTGCACCCAGCAAAACACCTGGCCTTGAAAACCTTGAAGAGGAGCCCGTACTCCTGACTGGTGCTGTGTTGTGATGCAAGGAAGGGTCTGAGAACACGCGTGGAAAAATTGGGTGTCTCTTCTTCCCCCACAGAGAATTTAAGCTGATGATGACAAGCTGCTTCTCTCATCAGACACTCCATTAACTCAGGGGGCAAATGTGCATGCTGTGCAAGTGAAATGCCCCAAGCCTTCTGATGGCTTATTTTGCAGTACTGTATTGCTACATGATGGAAATCTTGTTTTCAGCTACTTTATTTTTAAACATAGGAAATGGCTCACATACTTGCATGCACATGTGCACACCCATTTGCAAAGAACATTCTTATGGTTTCAAATTCACACATGCAAGAGACAGAAAATGTTAGAAATGAAGGTGCTCATGCAATCTATTATGCACAATTATAAAACAGTCCCTAGCTTGTTAATTTAATTTGATTTTTTCAACTTGGTAAGGATTTTGTACAAGTTCGCTTATGCCCCTTCATTCTCCCTTTTCATCCAAAATTGTTGTGTCTGCTCATCTCTCCTTTTTTTTTTTTTTAAGTTGGAAAATTTGCAGAGAATGAAGACAGTGACTGCAAGCACAAAAGGGCATTGCACAGGAACTTAAAGTAGTCTGTATGCGTGTGGATGTTTCCTGTCTCCCTGGTACATTATCTGAGGGTCTGGTTGGCAGAAGCACACAAAAAGCAAGTGCAGGCAACAGTAGTGCTACACTGTGAACAGAACTTGTGCCACATTGCAAGGTGTTCTGTGTATCCCATATGGGCATCCATAACTAGCATCCCCTTTTGGCTTACCTTTCTTCTTATTGGTATTCTTAGGGGGCCTACAAGAAAGCTGGGGAGGGAGTTATTACAGCATGTAGTGATAGGACAAGGGGTAATGGCCTTAAACTGAAAGAGGGGATTTTAAGATTAGATATAAGGAAGAAATTCTTCACTCAGAGGGTGGTGAGGCACCGGCACAGGCTGCCCAGAGAAGCTGTGGATGCCCCATCCCTGGAGGTTCTCAAGGCCAGGCTGGGTGGGGCTTTGGGCAACTTGGTCTGGTGGGAGGTGTCCCTGCACATGGCAGGGCATTGGAAATACCAGATCCTTCAGGTTCTTTCAAACCCAAATGATTCTATGATTGCATGATTTACTCAGGAACCTTGCTCCAAAGAGTGGAAAATAGCACCCCAGTTCAATTCATCACATCATCTGAAGACAAATTACAGAGAGAAGTGTTTGGTTACATCAGTGGTGAACACTGCTGGGGGGAAAAAAAAAAAAAAAAAAAAAAAGTGGAAATGATTCATTCCGTCTTCAGAGTAGGGTTTGATTAGCTCCCAATAATAAGGAAAGGGGATGTGTCTTCAGCAGTGATGGTAAAGCAAAATATTGCACAGCTGCTCATTAAATGGACACTGTCTATCCAGAAGCCTGAAAGGGATGATGTGATTAAAGGTGCACAGACCCCTAGAGGAAGTTGTCTGGGCAGGTTTAATTCTGGCATTGCCTCCATTTTGACTGGAGGCTTTTGTAAGCCTGCTAATATTGTCTTACCATGGGTACGATTGTGTACAAGCACACCTATGTGTGTGCATAGCTTTTATCTGCAGACATAGAGGTAATGCTGTCTTCATGAGGTTTCTAATGACAGGTGAATTATGACCATAGTTAAGAAGCAGTTTCATGGCTCCTACATCCAAATGGGGCAATTACCATCATACATCAAATAAAACAGACCAAAGAGATGCACTTACATGAAGGTGATTACACACAATTACCATCATCCCCTCTTGCCCTCAACAAGTGGCTCTGCATTTTCATCACTGCAGTTCAGGTGGCTGCTGGTTAAGCCAGTTCATGCACAGCTTGGCCCCTCTCCCAGCAAAGCAGGCCAGTTCCGTGGGGCTGCAAGCCACAGGCACTGGCCTGTAGCCCACTCCAGGACCACCTTTTCCAAAGCCAGCACGCAGCTTCCCTGCCTGCTGGTCCCTACCCAGACTACAATTGCTCCAGCCACCAAGTCAAACCACAAAGCGCTTCCCATTGCAGCACAAGGCACATGCTGGTTCGCGGCCGTAGCTGTGTAATGCAAACAATCTCCTCTTCTCCAGCTCACTGACTCCCATTGCAGGCAGGGAGAAGTCGAGGCTGTCTAAACGTCAAAGCGAATTTACACAGCTGTAATGCATAGCTGAAAGCCATGATGCCTCTCAGGACTGTTTCTCTAATTAGTCAGCAGAGAGATCAGAAGAAATGACTTGAAAGAGAGCACAGCAGCAAGGGCAGGTAAAGGAGTACGTCAGGGAAGGAGGGAGGATGATGCAGGGAGAAAAGCAAATAAGATTTTTTGGATGCCATGCTTCAGTTAGATGCTAAATACACAATTGCAACTCATTGGGCTGCTTTATAAAGTAAGAAATTTTTATTTGGTATTAAAGGCATCCCAGACTTAGTAATAACAGTACAAGTACGTTTTCTCAAACACCATGTAAAAGGTAAACTCATTGCACAGGGTATATCACAGGTTTGCAGTCACCCAGCCTGTACCCAGCAATGGCCACTTTCCAAAGTGATAGGGACTGTGGGGACTAAGGCCAGCCCTGATCTTTGTGGAGTTGTTTAAACCAGGCAACAAACTACCAGCTCAGAGCAGCAGCACCAGGCTTATGTTTAGCTCTAATGCAAGTCACTGCACAGTGCTCAGTACAAAATAGCACTATGGGCTACTTGACTCCAGGAGGAGTAATTAAGTCATTTAACAAAGCCTGGCTATCAAGGGAAAATGTGGAATTGCTCATGTTTCCCAGCTCCCCGTTTCACAGATGATCCTCCTGACCATCTCCCAGGGGATAAAAAGCTCCCTGTGACCATGCTGCGAGCTCCAGGGAGCAGTGTGGTCTCCACAGTCCATCTAGCCCCAGCCATGCCATGGCCCATATCTCTACAACTTAAGGTCAGTATTTTGGTGACATCACAGGCATGAGGAGGAAAATTTTATTCTCAAAATAAATCACCACTGCCAGTGGTCTTCCAAAAGACAAGGAGCGAAACCTGCCCCTGCTGAAGTTTGAGGAATCTTACCCCTGGATTCAGCTGCTCATACAGAGCTGCAGAGTCCATGCTGACCAAACCATGACAGGAACAAGCAGACACAGGGAAAAGGCAAAATGGGAAGAAAGAAGCACAGGGGTATGTACTGAGGCAGCTTCCCAGCAGAGAAGAAGCAAAGTGGACACATACTCTGTGATGCTAACTCCTCTGGCTAGTGCCCATCTGGGTGGAATGGTGAACACCTGTAGAGCTGTTCACCATTCTTGGGACCAGCTGGGCTCTCCTCCTGCCACCCTGCAAGCTGTGGCCCATCTGGCTGCTCACAGCACCTCCCCAAAATGAATGCTATCGCTCTGAGCATCTTTCTCTGTCCTCGCTGTACCGTGGGTACCAGCTCACCAAGCACATGACAGGTGAGAGGTACCTCTCTCTGAAATGAAATACAAAATGCTCTCACAAAAGCCCAGCCCACAGCTAATGACAGCACCTTGTGCTGACAGCAGCTGCTGCAGAGGGAAATGTCAATGGGACTATTACAGCCAGCGATTTCGCTTAGCTGATGGCAACCCTGACCTTTGCTGCACCCAGAGGCAATTTGTTTTCCTGGCTGCTGGAAAGCTGGAAAGTACCAAGAGACATTACAAAAATGGTGCATGCCCTGACCCTGTCTAATCATCATTTGCTATGAGATGTCTCTCTCCCGAATGCGGTGGCTGCCAGCAGCTTTGGCACAGATTCTTGCTGGCTCCGTGGGGTGGGCACGATGGGGACTTGATGGGACCATCCCACTGCTGAGCAAGGAGTGCAAGGTTCACAGATCTCAGCTCTTGGCTTAGCTAGGGCAACTTTTCCTTAAACTCTGGATACATCTGCAGTAACGAACAGTGAAACATCAGCTCTAAATGGCAGCTAGACAAAACCTTCCCTTCTGCTGTTCCCAAATAGCTTCAAGTACTGCTCACTGCAGCCACCCAGAGGGGATTATATAGGTGTGGGCCACTGGGAACATCTTGCTGGTGAGGAAAAATGCTCCTCCTCTTGACAGGCCAGATGAAGAGGTGCTGAGGGAGAGGAGGGGGAGAGGTCCTCGTCATCCCATGTTGTTCACTCAGAGTGTCGTGTAGAGGATGACTCCCGCCCATGTGGCACCTGGGGGGCTGGCCCTTCCAGCAGCATAAACCAGCAGCATTAGGTCTGACTTCAAGATGCTACACCATTTGCAGCTACTAAGGGGCTGTCTTCCTCATATTCAGCTCTAGTTTCTAAAATATGGATGTGAAACAAAGACCTTGCAGAAGTGAAGGGTCTACATAGGCATGCAAGATCATCAACAGCCACAAACAGATTTAGAGAAATGTTTGGCTAAACTTCACCTCTCCTACAGGAAGTCTGAGTTCCACAAGCCTCTTTCTAAAGCTTTTTTCCTGATATGCTACTTTTGGTTGCAGGTATTGGAAAGGCGCCATCAGACCTCCCATGCTAAGTCAGCCTTCATCCCATCTCCCAGGGAGAAATACACTTCTGCCAGAATTAATTTTCAGGGATTTTGCTTAAGGGAGCAGGACTCCCAGCAGTGTGTGAACTGCAGACCCCACCAATGCTGCCTTTCAGTTCTGCTGATGCTCTTCAGCCGGTGCTGTGCAGTGCTCATTGCCAACCCCAAGCCACCCCCAGCACCATCCTCACTTCACGGGCTGAATTCCCCACTGTGTCAGATCGTACTTGTTTGCTGTGTGGCCAGGGTAGCTTCTGAAGTGAGGTCTCCATAAATAAATAAATAAATAAATAAATAAATAAATAAATAAATAAATA
>NC_048895.1:28502130-28508914 GCF_011077185.1 Oxyura jamaicensis
ATAAATAAATAAATAAATAAATAAATAAATAAATAAATAAATAAATAAATAAATGTAGACACTTCCCCTGCCATTCCCACCTCAGCCCACTGCTATATTGCATTCAGCAAGGACAAAGGAGCATCCCCAGGTACCCAAACATATTTACCTGTCATAAGGTCAATTCTAAGGCATGTCCATAAAGAGAGCAATTAGTCTTCTGCCACAGGTGAAAAAGGAGGGAAGGAGGGACAGGTTTAGCCCCCCAGCTAAGCTTTGAAATTGTGTGTCACAGGCAGGAGGTGCAAGGTCTGTATCGATACCTGCAGGGATGCGCAAGCAAGCCCATCCTGTCCCTGGGAGAATAATCTGCTTGGCTCCTAAAACTCTCTTTCCAAGGAGCTGTACTGGAAGTCTCAGAAGCTGCCGTTAGGCTTTTATTCTGATTTCTCACAGTCTATAAATGACAGAGCAGTAATCATTACCGTTCACTATTACTCACGTGCCACTGTAGGCTGCTCAGGGTGCCCCACTTGCAGAGCCTGTGCTCTGCACGTGCAGTCAGCCAGCTACAGCCCTGCACAACCTGCAGTGAGCTCTGATCCCCTCCCCATGGTCAGCCCCTGGAGGGGTTTGTGTGACAACAGGAGAGAGAAGGGGAAGGCAAAACACTAAAACGTTGATCAGGCTCCTGTTCTCGCTCCCTTCAAGCACGAGGTAACACCAGACCACTGGGATGCTATTGCATGAGCAAGTCAAATCTCCCCAGATCTATTTTCTGCTTGGAAAGTGGAAAGAAATAAACAGGCAGAAGGCTTCAGACAACAGCAGTATGCATGGTGACTGTGGTGGGCACTTCAGGTTATTTTTTCCTTCCTACTTCTATGTTTTGTTTTGTTTTTCCCAGAGGAAGAGTTATATGGCTTGAAGTACGAGCCTTGCCTCCCTACTTCCAGCCCCCGGGGCAACGAGCTTCCTCCTGCTGGACAGGTCCCACAGTTTCCTCTGCCATGGGGCAGCAGAGCCTTTGAGGTCTCTTCCACCCCGCTTCCCAGCCCTGTCCTCACTGGCCTGCTACATCCCTGCAGAAAGCGGGCAGATCACCACCTCCCTCCCAGCAGCTCCGTAAGAAGGCACTGCAATTTTTTCCTGGAGCTGAGGTGAGCTTGCACAGGATTATGAGCTGGAAGCTCTCTGGGATGGCAGAGTCTTTTGCCATTAAGCAGTCTCACTCATTACAGAGTAGATCCAGACAGATCAAACATTTTCTCTACTTATAAAGGGCACCAGCAAATCTTTTATGTCTGCTATGAAAGCCAGTTCTCTGTGGCCTTTTTTCTGCTTAGACATTGACTGGGGAATAATATGTTTGCTTTAAACAGGAGTGCATATTTTGGGAAAATATTGCATCGTTTTCTCTTTTTTATATTTTAACCAAAAAAAAAAAAAAAGTGGGAGAGGGTTTTTTCATGAGGGTTGTCACATTTTCCGGGACCTTTGGCAAATGTAAAGCTTCAGTCAAGGCAAGTGTTGAGGTGAAAAACAAAACCAGTCTAACAGCCCCCACTGCTGATGGCCCCTTGCCCCAGCAGCGTAGGGCAGGCTGAGTGGGAATCCCTACAGAGCCGCGCCGTGCTCACACATGTGAACCCTGCAGGATGCAGACACGGGAAAGGAGCTGTGGTTTAATTGCTCCCAGAAGTGGTGCCTGTTGGGATGGGGATGGGGCTGAGAGTGACAGGTGAGGAAAGATTTATTAAATGGAAAAGCGATGTCTGAAACTCGATGCACTGCAATGAGACTTAACGAGCTTTGGGCCTACCCTGGAACTACCACGTGTCTGTACAACTGACAGCGCTTAAATCCAAACCCAGAGAAATGAACTCCTGAGCTACCTCAGAAGGAAACATTTATTTTCTTACCATCAATCTTTGCATTCAAGGCACCTGTCTGTCAAGCCCTACCATGGCAGTGTCCCCATGCACCATCCCTTTCAAAGGACACTGATGGTCTCTGAGGGTCTGCCCTCAGGCATGTGGCCAAGACAGAGTGCACCCTCCAACATCAAGGCAAAGAAATGACCCAGTGGAAGGAGATCTCTACATTTCTGTGCATGGTTGGAGCCACATATCCATATGGAATGGCTGAGGCACAGCAGAGCAGCAAGGGCTGCCCCAGGAGTGAACAAGGTAGGACTGCACATCCTCAGGCCTTGGAAGAAGGAGGGCACGTGCAGACTCAGACACTCACCTCACCACTTCACCATAACAAAGTGCCTCAAGCTCCCACTGAAGCTAACACATGCCTGCTATCAATATCATCTTGTTTTTCACTGGTGGGGGGCGCATATCAGCTAGAAGTCCCCTCAAGACAGAAAGAAATAAAATAACACCAAGAACAATATCATTCTTCTGCTGCTCAGAGTTTGGTTTGCTCGGTCCCGATTTTGGTGCAACCTACATAAGAAGAAAAACCTCCCTCATCCGACAGCCTAAGGGCCAAAGCTTCTGCACAAGCACTTTATTCTTCCCTGGGAACAAGATTGTCACGCAAACACAACTGCCTCCTGGAAGCTCCCGGAGAGGCGAGGGCATAAGTATTCAGCAAATAAGCACACATCTATACATAACAAATCTGCATCTATTCAAGGCGAAGCCAGGCTGCTGGCTATCTGCATAATACTGCATTCATGCCTACGCAAACCACTGTCATATTGCTGGCACTTTCACGCAATCTCGGAGCCGTGTACAACTAAATCTGTATAAAATCAGATAATCTGCTCTGAAGGGAAAGCAGAGAAATTGAATGCAGCTTGGTGAGGGAAGGTGAAAGAAGGCTGTAGAAAATAAAAATAAAAATAAATGTAAGTATATTCAATTGACTATGGCATTCTTGTGGAGCTGTAGCAGGAGAAAAAGGAAGAAATGACACCCTTCTGTGGTAACTTATACAGCCAGTCACCTATCTCCCCCATTTCCTCTTGCTCAGTTAAACGCTGGCTCCATCATTTCCCATTTTATCTATATTTAATTGGGACTGCTCTATCTTCTGATTTCTTCACTGTTTTGACCAGTTTGCTCTTGCGGACACCTCTGATAACTGCCAATATCTAGCACCGAGGTAAACAGTGTAAGGAAAGGATGAAAATAGAGCAAACCTTTCCCAGTGACGCTCTCCTCCCTCCAGCAATCTGCTGTTTAGAAGTTCCCCGTGACATTTGCATTTAAAAATAGCCTGGGACAGAATTTATTCTCTTTTTCTAACATTTGGGTGCCTTCTGTGCATGGAGCTTAGGGAGAGAGTGGCCAGGCAGCGGCAGAGCCAGGAAGCACTCACTACCTAGGCTGTGATTTGCATGAGAAGGAGCAGCGTCGATACACAGGGTGCATTCACTTCGGTCACTTTGGAGGTGAGCAGATACCTGGCAACTTTGAAGAGAGGGGGAAACTGAAATTCAGATGGAGTACTCAGGCTGCAGATGCACTCAATTAGTTTCATTAGACAAGGAATCCCCCCCAGGCTAAAAGGCTTCAAAGTGGCGGGGGAGATATATTATCCTTCCAATTCAGACTCATGGCCATCCTTCGCTCGGGAGTCTGCTTGGATTATTATTAATTTTTCCCCCTCAGTAACAGTGAAAGATGTCTGCAAATAGATTCAGGAAGAGGGGACATTTCCAGAATATAAACTCTGAGCTTTCCCTTGATTGCTTTCAGACTTGCTCCTGTAACATCCTCAGTTCCCCCCTCCCTGCCCAAACCTATCAGGTTTTTCTTGATGTTTCTGAGGACTTGTTTAAAAAGGCTGCCAGACATAATACTGCCTCATCATTTCCTCCACTAGATGAATTACTTTTGGGGGGGCAGAGTACAGTGATTTTCCCTGACCTTACAAAGGGACAGAGATAAATAGCCTTAAAGGGGAAAAGTTAGCATTCTGCCATAAGATGACATCAAACCACTTGGTAAAGCACAAATTGATCTGAAGTTAGGAGGACAGCATAGATGTGGAATGACAATCAATATCTGTAGGAAGGTATTGTCCCATTTTTCAAGGCACAGAAAAATTCACCTGCACTGATGCACAAGATATTTCTAACCATATTTCTTCTGCAGATAGTCTAGGATCAAAACAGTGGGAAGTTAAAGACAAGAGAGAGAAGACTTTTTTTTTTTTTTTTCCAGAAGCTTCATAAACTTCTACCCTTGTATTTTATGATGAGACAAACCCTGGGGGGAAAGAGGGTGAGATTCTCATCCTGTTCTGGTTTCCTGACATTCAGAACAAAGGCCAGGCCGGGGGTAGGTGGGCTGGCATGGCTCCCCTGCTGCCAGCACCGCACCAGGCGGGCGGAGATGGCTCCTGGTGGGAGGGATGTGGAGGAAGAGCAGGAGGGCAAGTGAGGGCTGTGCCCTTTCCTCTGCGGGGCTGTGATTACCCCAACAAGTGCTGGAGCCCTGAGGGCAGCCCTGCCAGCTCTCTCTCTGCCGTAGGTGAATAAACCAAAGCAGCCTCCCTGCATTCTTCTCTGCATGGCTGAAACCTCACCTGCTTGGCAGCAGCTGCCCTGTCCCACCTTGCTGCAGGAGACCAGCAGGGCAGCCTGGAGGAGGTTAGTTATGTCCCTGCTTTCCCTATGGGAAAAAAAAAAAAAAAAAAAAAAAAAAAAAAAAAAACTGTTCTGGCTTCCAGTCATGCTTATCCCCCCTTCTCTCAAGCTGCATGTGTACCATCTGCAGGGAACCTTGAAATGGGGGTCAATTTTGCATTAGTCACATGCACATCACATCAACATCTGTTATGCTATGAGAGCGCTGCAAGAATTTTGTTTTATTTTTAATCCTATGAGCTAGGTTGCTGCTGAGGAAGGAAAACAAAGCAGTTCCACCACCCATGACTTGGCCAGCCCTGTACCAATGCTTTAGACTTTGCCCAAGAGGAGGTCGAGCATGTAGGCAGGTTCCAGAAATCGAATGGTTCAGCTGAATATCAAAGTGTGAAGTCCAGGAAAGAAGGGCACCAGAGCTGAAGAGGGACTGAGCAATAGCAGGCAACAGGAATTAGCTTCCCAAGTCACAGACAGACCATGCAGCAGAGGATGCCACAGCACTAGGGATCAGCATCCTTCCCATCAGTCAGCTTCAGCTTCACCTCTGCTCCTTGGGGAGGCAAATCCAGGCAGTGTCCTCCAGCCTGGTGTTCCTGAGAGAGAAGGGAGAAGTGGCCGCAGTGGCTGCTGCATTCTGCCAGCAGATTTGTTGTCTGCAGTCCGGCCTCCCTGGGGCATCCGCACATGGACGCACATATATGCATGCACACACACACACAAACGCCGAGGATAAGCTGCCATACATTAATAGTGCTATTAGTAATATGTAATGGAATTGTCAAAGCCGCCCAACGCTGGCATAATAGGTAATTCTTCATCATTAACAGGAACTGCCAGCAGAACAGCTACCAGCATCCAAATGTTTAATTTTCAGACTGAAGAAATACAAAGCTCTCAGTGGGCTGCTCAGCAGGGAGGTGACCCCATGGCCAGTAACTCTTGGAGGCATCAAGGAGGTGTCACTGGTGGAGAAAATTGCAAACTCGTATCGACCAGATCAGAGCTAATCACCAGACCCCAAAGTGAGACTTCACTAAGGTGGGAAGAAGTTACACCTACACTAAAAATGAAAAATAATGAACACTTTCCTCACCTTGTCCATGCCTCCTGGTCATGGCCAGGACAGCAACGTGGCAGTACTGGGACACCTGCATTGCCAGCTCAGCAGTCACAAGTAGCTCAGCAGCAGGACTGCCTGCCAAACTTAAATACACCGCCAGTCCTGTAGGGAACAGGATTGTACTGTTCCATCTCCCACCCCAATGAATTAATTTCCTCTGCCCTGTTTAAACCTCTCCTGGGTATGCACCAGGAAGACAGAGACAAGGAGAGGAGAAAGTAATGCTCCGCTTAGCAGTGCTTTGGGTATGTATGTTTGTTTCCTCTTTTCTTAGTTCCTCCCTCCTGCTCATATTCATAGAAGCAGGGATAAAATTGATCTGAGAATGAAAAGGGCAAACATATTTACCTGGCTTTTTGAAATGCAGCTGGTAGCATCACAGGGTCTGTAAGATGGGTCTCAACACCTTCTGGAATAGCTGGTGAGAGAAGGTAAAGAAAAAGAAGAGGGGTAAGTTGTACTTAGCCAAGGGAAGTCACTAAATTATAGAGCAGGCTAAGTACTTTATATCAAAGCCATTTTACAGAAAAATACACATTTGTCCAGAGAAATATAATTTTCTTTAAGTTTTAAGGGAGTTTTTGTAAATAAATACTGGACAATTTCCAGAAGAGGAGAAGGAAAAATAAAAAAGAAAGTGGTTGTTTTGTAAACCAAAGCATTTTTAGTTTATAGGAAAACAATACATTTCATGGCAGACACTGCAATGCTGAGGTTTTATAGATTATGTGTGAAGAACAGTTGACAGTTTTGACTCATTCGTTGCCCTTTAGCTATCTACAGGACCAATTTCTGCTCCCAGGCCCATGCAGACAGCTGCAGGAAGGGTGCGTCCATAGCATAAGCAACAAAAGCACATCCCGCAGTCTCACCTCCCCACCTGTGTGTGATCCGTGGTCCCTACGTGTTTGGGAGCACAAGCTATAGGGAAAAAGAGTGGCAGTGACAACACATGTCACTGGTGGTGGTCACAGCAGGGATGCTGGGGTGGGAAGGTACAGACTGGTCATAATGAAAGCAGGTGGAGGAGTGCGGAAGGAAGGAAGGAAGGAAGGAAGGAAGGAAGGAAGGAAGGA